>NC_143550.1:93515757-93670151 GCF_054136105.1 Typopeltis vanoorti | reverse complement strand
TTTGGTGAATAGATGATAGAGAACAGGTGTTAGTTCAAGAGCACATCTCTTGAGCACAGTGGGTATAATTCCATCCAGACTAGCTCCCTTTCTGGCAGAAGATCACAGGAAGCATGAGATGCAATTTTCTAGGCAAGGAAGGAGGTACTTTGCCACAGTCATCTATGTTGGAGTTGGAAGAGAAGAATAAAGCCAAGACATCAGCCTTGTCTTTAGGTAATAATGCTACTATTAGGTGAGATAGAGGAGGAAGCACAGATGGACAAAAGTTGCACCTGATAGCTTTGGCTAGGGAGACCACAGGGTATCACTGTCAGTGGCATAAGCAGTGAGTTTAATATATTTATATTTGTTGAATTTAGACGTTGCCCTTTTAATGGTGATTTCACAATTGCTGCAGGCAACTGTGAATTTGAGGGACAGATGGAGCTGTATAAAAGAGATGGGCTATGTTTAAATGCATTTGGTGTGAGTCAATTTGAGAAACTGCTGCTATAGAGAAAGTAATGAAATGAATGAAGTGAATGAAAGACCTGAGGAAGCAAGAGGTGTTAAGAGAATTTGTAGGAGAGGTGAGTGGCATCAGTGAAGAGAATGATAATAGGGACACAAGACAGACAGGGAAATGGTAAGGGTTAGGGAGATGCTGTGTGAGAAGTGTAGTTGATGGTTTCAGGAATGGATGTGTGAGGGTGCAAGAAAGGATTAAGATGATCAAAGACATGGAGATAACATTTAGGTCTAGGGGAGAGGTGTAATATCCGTGATGATAGAGAAGAGTGGCTGGGGGAGGGGGAGTCATATCTGAGAAATGTGGTCAGTAGGCCTTGTTATAGAACCAGAAATTAGCCAGTGTGTATATTTATGAATGCTAGATGTATTCAAAATAAGGGGAATAAAATTGTACCACTGATAGCTCATTTGTCCCAAAATTATCAGGATACGTGGGATGTAGTTGGATGAGGAGATGAAGATAGACCAGACAGGACTGAAAGGGAGGAAGATTCTGTTGATGATGGCAGAGGAGTTGTGCCCATCTAAGGTGAAGATGCAAGTAACAAATAGTGAGCAAGTTTGAAGCAGTATGGTGTGAAGTGGAGATAGACAGGATGAAATGTTTAGTAGGATGTTGCTGTGGACCTAGTAATGTGGAAGGCTATGAGATAGAAATGTGTAGGCAGATTGATCTGGCTAATAAGAAAACAGTGATCATTATGGGTGATTTCAATTATGGTAATATAGACTGCAATGAAGAGACAGCATCTGGAACCAAAGAGAATGTTTATGAATGCTAGAGGAACTACACTGCATTGTTCTTGAGTTTTTGAGGGACAACTATGGCAGTATGTAAAAGAGGCTACATGAGGATTGATTATCTCATCAGAGGATGTTATTGTAAGTGAAGTGTCAAATCTTTCTTCAGTTGGTGGAAGTAACTATGAAGTGATCACTTGAGTGGTGACCAGCCATATCAGGACTGCTGTGAGAAAGGGTTATATGTGGAACTACAAGGCAGGTGATTGTGACAATCTCAGGAGGCAGCTTGCAGCTATATCATGGAATGAGGAATTGAATGAGAAGTAAATCAGTACTGCTTGGTCCTTTGTCAGGAACTGTCTTGTAGAGGCAATGACTGAGAGTATTCCATAGGGCAGGAGATTAAATAAGATAGGTGTAATAATAAAATAGGTGTAAGAATGGTTCAAGAGATGAAGCATGCAATCTGGAAGAAAGAGACATTGCAGAGGAGCACAAGATGAGTGGCAATAACTGGTTACATGAGGAGTACAAAGAGCAAGCAAAGAAAGTGACTTGCATGGTAAAGGTAAAAGTGCAGTATGAGCAGCAGTTAGTAAATGAGGTCAAAAAGAAATCCAAGGGAGTTTTTTTAGTATGTGTATGTGGCCAGTAGAAGGAAGGATGATGTTAGTCAGTGATCATGGTAGAATGATGACCACTGAGGAGGATATAGTAGAGATGCTGCTCATTTAACCACCATGTGTCTTGAGGGAATATCCTAGGGAGTTAACGACAGCTTTAACTTATCTCTTCAGCATGAGTCTTAGATTGGCTCAAGTTCCAAAGGAATGGAAAGAGTGCAAAATTGTTCCACTTCAAAAAGGAAGTGAGAAGACTGAGACTTCAAATTATAAGCCAATCTGCTTGTCTGCAGTTGTGGTCAAGGTGTTAGAAAGGCTAGTGAAGACCATGATTCAGAACTGGGTTTATAGCGACAGTATTTTCTTTGATGGACAACATGGATTTGATAAAGGAAGGGAGTGTTTTTATCAATTTGCTTGCTTATTTATAACAAAGTGACAAATGCATTGGACAAGGGAGATGAGTACACAATAGTATATTTAGATTTTGCAAAGCCGTTCAAAACATTGCCGCATGACAAGCTGGTAGTTAAATTGGAACGAATGTGGTTGGATGGTAGATTAGTGTGTTGGATTGGAGATTGGCTGTCTGATAGCTATCAGCAGGTTGTGTACGAAAGAGAGATATCCCAGAAGAGGGGAGTCAGTAGATTAATAGATTGATTACAAGGATATGAGAGACAGGATCATGCCCTAGAGACTAGAAGAAATTGGTTTTCATACCACTACATAAGAAGGGAGATATGAAGGCTTGCAAGAACTATAGAATTATTATTTAATATCTCATGCAAACAAAATTTTTATTGAAGATCATGCTAAATAGGATTGAGGCCAATGTTGAGGCAGAGATGCCTGAGAAACAAGCAGGTTTTAGGAAAGGTAAGTGCACCAGAGATTAGAACCTTTGCTTTAGACAGATCATTGAAAAATATAAAGAATTTAGATCCCCTCTGGTAATGTGTTTGTTAGACTACTTTAAAGCTTTTGACTGTGTTCAGCATGTGAAACTGTGGGAAGTAATGAAAAGAATGGGTTTTCCTCAATACACTATCAGGTTGATAGCCAACTTGTACAGGGAACAAGAAGCCACAGTAAGAACAGGTGTTGGATTTACTGATTGGCTTCAGATTGGAAAGGGAGTTAGGCAAGAATGTTTACTTTCTTCTCACTTGTTTAGTATATATGCTGAAGACATCATGTGTCTAAAATTTGAAGGATGGATCTGTCTCCATGGGAACAAAGTTGAGGATTTTAGATTGCAGTTGTTTTTCCAACAGCGACTTATGGATGTGAGACTTGGAACCTAAAGAGGTCAGATAACAAAAGGGAGATCTGGGGGTTGTGGTGGATAGAGACTTGAAATTTTGTGGACAGTGGATTATGGGAATGATGTAGAGAATGCTCACATGCAGAAGTAAGGATGTTTTGATTCCATTGTATAAGACTGATCAGGCCACATATGGATTATTGTGCACAAATTTGGTCACCAGGTTTTCAAAAGGATGATGAGATGTTGGAGAGAGACGACAAAGTTTGTATCTAGTCTTTGGAATGTGGAATATGAGGAAAGATTGAGAGAATGCAAATTACAGAATGTCTCCCCCCCCTCTTCCACTAGGAAGAGGGGGAGACATGATCAAGACGTATAAGTTGGTAAGGGATAATTACCAGATTAGTGTGGATGAAATTTTTCATAAAATATCTGGAGGCCATTCCTGAAAGCTGTATAAAGTGTATAACAGCAAGGGGAGTGAGGAGTAGGTTTTTTGCATGGAGAGTTGGTGGGTGATTGAATGCATTGCCTGAGAGTGTGGTTAGTGTAGGGACAGTGAATGCATTTAAGTCAAGGTATGATGAGCTGTGCATATGAGAGTAGGACCTCCCATGATGAGTCTCTTGACTTCATAGAGGTCTGTTGATGATGATAATAATAATTAAACTAAACTGCACTCTTCACATTCACAACCTGACAATACATTCCACTGCCTATACAAAAGTGTCACGAAACCCTGAGAAAACAGCTGATTTGATGAGTAAGCTGTGAAAAATGAGTTACAAATTACTATTTTAATAGAGTCAGTATATTACTGTGGAGAGTGCATTCAAACAACGTGTTAATCACATAACTTGAAATTCGAGGAACTCAAATATCTATCATATGGTCACTCTTGTGCTTATCAACCAAGATCTGCAATTAACATTCCCTCAATCTCTTCTCAACTATTATTCTAAAGTCCTAATAATCTGTTTGTCTTATGTTCCTTGCCTTCTCTAGCAAACTCTCATTACTGTAGAAACCAGGTGCCTGATTTATGTGGAATAGTTTAGGTGTGGTCTGAACAAAGTGGTTACACTGATAAAATTATACATTTGCCTCGATCATCATCCTAGATTCAGAAATCTCATTTATATCAAGCGTTTTTTTATTTGCTTTTTTTTAAATCCAAATTAACAAGGCTAATCTTTAATGATTTTTGAAATTGTTGCCTAGTTTTCTAGAAGAAGAGGATCCAGAGAAGGTTCATGAAGTCTCTGTTTGGTCTATGGAATGTGAGATATGAGGACAGGTTGAGGGATACAACAAGAGGAGATATGATTCTGACATATAAGTTGGTGAGTTGTTACCAGATTAATATTTAGGGAGATTTTTCATGGAATAGAGGAAGATGAGGATAGAACAAGAGGACATCCCTGGAAGATGTATAGGGAAGATGTTTACAAAGGAGTGAGGAGTAGGTTCTTTGCATGGAGAGTGGTTAGTGAATGGAATGTATTGCTTGAAAATGTTGTGAGTGCAGAAATTATGAATGGCTTTAAGGCACAGTTCGATGATCTTTTTGCATGAGAGTGTGAACCTCCTGCAATGAATCTTTTGACTTCATGGAGGTCTGATGTTAATAACATTTTCGTTGCTGTGTTTCTACCCAAAAATTTCAAATTATCTAAGAAAATACTTCAAATTTATAAGATGACATAATTTAAAGAAGGTTTCTTAAGCAGGATCAGCCAAGGTTGTCATAAATGTTGTTAGATGGAAGGTTATTCAGTTTTTTGTTGATGATGCAAAGTTGGGGTGAATTATAAGTAGCACTGCTGATATTAATTCTCTTCAGGAAGATTTGAATAGACTTTGACTTGGACAAAGGAGTGGGGTTATAGTTTTAATATTAATAAGTGTTGCATTTTGGAGTGCAGAAATATAAGGTTGTGTACTATATCGATGGTGCCATACTGCAGGAAGTGGATGAGATTAAGGATTTGGGAGTGATGGTTGACATTAGAGTGAAGTTTAGAGGGCATATTGCAATTGATGCAAAAGATGAACATCGCAGTGCTGCTATGAGAAGCACTAACATGTAGGGATAAGGAGGTGGTTGTGCCACTGCATAAAGCACTGATCAGACCACACTTGGACTATTGTGCTCAAATTTGGTCACCTGGTTTTCAGTGTGATTTGGAAACATTGGAGAGAGTCCAGAGATAAGTGACTAGACAACATCAGGACTTTGGAATGCTGGCTATGGAGAGAGAGATCAAAAAAATGTGGATTGCAGAATTTGGTGCATAGGAGGAAGAGAAGGCGATATGATAGAGACATTTGAGTTAGTGAGAGAATTTTATCAGATTAATCCAGATGGGATTATAAAAGGAGTACAAGGTGAGAAGGAAAAAACCCAGAGGCCATCCCTGGAAGTCATGTAAGAGTAGTGAAAAGGTGTGTGAGGAGTAGATTTTTTACATGGATAATTGTGTGAATGGAAGACATTACCAGAACATGTTGTTAATGCAAGGAGTTTTAAGGATTTTAAGATTTGGTGTGATAAATATGTTGTCAGTTGATTGAACCTCCCATGATGAGTCTGCCAACTCCATGGACGGTGAAATAATAATTATTGTACCGTCCATATAACAATTAGTTATAATAATTATAACTAATAATAATATAATTAATTATATTTGAAAAGAGCCTTCGTAGCTCAGTCAATATAGACGAAGACGAAGCCCTTTGGTCGGAACGACCTGGGTTCAATTCCCATCAGTGACATGAGGAATCTTTATCTGGTCTCTTAAAGGTGAGTTAGCTGGTCTCATACAGAGGTAGGGGTTTATTCACCCAGAAACTCGAGTTTTTTGTCCCCCCAGAACAGGCAAACTGGCCCCGTGAACACACATGGATTACACGGTCATGAATATATCCCAGCCATATGGTGGTCCTGAGCCCAGATAAAATTGGGGGGGGGGGGGGCAAGCATTGGCGAACTATTCTGTAAAAATCTCACCGGGCAATGCCTACAAAGTCAGCTACGGTGGAAAATGACTGAAAGGGAAAATCAGATCAGATATTTGAAAATGATTTAATTAATGAAATCTTAAAAGATTGATTTTGACTGTGAAAGTGTATGTGTGTGCACGTGTGTTAGTTTTCTATAAATAGAAAAACATAATGAACCATTCAAAATGGATGTGATTAGTGTATCTCAGAAGGGGGGGGGGGCAGTTATTTGATTCTTGTTATATTGTGAAGCAGATTTTTGGATGTTGGCTGTTTAAATGCAGAAAAATATATGTAATGTGCCTGGATAATGGGACCAAATAGCAAATACATCATCTACAGAAAGCAGCTAAACCAGTAGTTTGAGTATACCTGTGTAAAATGCTTGAGTTTCTAAATGTTCTATATAAAAATTGGTTATAGGGGAGAGAGGAGAGAAACCAATTGTTGTCCCATTCCTTTTCATGTGAAATAACCAGCATGTGCTATAAATTTGAATAATGCAAATATATCCACGAGAAAACAGGGCTTCATGAAATCAAGGATCTTTTTTTGTTATGGTTCATTAGTAAACAGTGAAGCAATATCAAAACTAATCATTATTCTTGAACTATTTTAGGATATTTTAGCTTGAAATATTTTAGGACATGCAGCATCTTCAGAGCACAAATCAGTTTAATGGAAACCATTTTAAAATTGTAATGGGCAACACAAAGAAGTCCCAATTTGGTGCTATCTATTATTAGTATTCAGGCCTCCATGGAGTCAAAAGACTCATCATGGGAGGTCCTTCCTAGAAAACACAAAGTCTATCATGCCATATCCTTCAACTCATTGACTGTTCGTGCTCTCACCACTCTAATCAGGCAATGCATTCCACTGTTCAACCGCCCTCTATGTAACGAAACCACTCCTCATCCTCTTGCTTACAGCTTCCTTTCATAACTTCCAGGGATGGTCTTTGCTCCTTTCCCCTGTTCCACGAAGTGAAAGAACTCCCCCAGTTTCAACCCTCTTAACTACTTCTCAACAGTTTAAAAGTCTCAATCATATCACCTCTTCTTCTTCTATCTACCAAACTCTGCAGTCCACAATCCCTCAGTCGATCCTCATAACTAACATTGTACAGTCCTGAAACCATCTTTGTTATCCATCTCTGTACTCTTTCCACAGCTAATTTATTAGTTAATATCATCTTTAAATCCTGGAAACCAAATTTGACAACAATAGTCCAAGTGTGGTCTGATTGAGGCTTTATACAATGGAACGACAACTCTTTTATTTCTGCAGGTCGACCTTTGCGATATATTCCCTGAATTTCAGGTTTTTATCAATCACCACCCCCTGATCTCTTGTTTCCCCTACTTCCTCCTATACAGCTCCAACAGAGTATGCAGCCTCCCATCAATGTATCCCAAACTTCGAGATTACATTTTGCTGCATTAAACTGACACCCCCGTTAATTTGTCCATCTATCCAGTTTATTCAACTCCTCTTGCAGGGCTACCACTTCAGCACTATTACTAATAACCTTTCCTAGCTTCACATATTCTGTAAACAACTGAATATCTCCCTGCAATCCACTGACAAATTAACATATACAAAGCTGACAATTATGGTATGAATTTGCTCAGTGAGATAAACCAAACCTTAAAACAGATTAAATTTTGATGAACATTCATTTATACAGTTCCATGTGCAACTGAAACAAATAGTACTGACGTCGACTGGTAAAAAAACTTCTTAGTGATGCCTCACAGCAAGTAAGTTTCCTGAAATGGCTACTTCCTCAGTAAATGTCAATTCATCATCTCTAGAAAGGAAATCTACAATTACTGTAGTATACTGTGACTTCCTTGAGACGGAGTGAATTGCCTAAATGTAATTTGATTTTAATTTTATGGGGAAAATCATGGTGTTTGGGATTAGCATGTTCTCTATGCCACTTGAATGCAGCCTTTTTATTAGTGGCATTTGTAATATGGATTACCATATTATAAATGTCATAATTACAGGGCTCCATCTCTTTCAGCAGATAACTGAAGAAATCATTCTTCAGTTATCTGCTGGAAGAGATGGATTTTTTGTAACAAATAAACAAACAAATAAGATGCTAAAAAGTGAATCTATTAACCCAAATAACTGAAGCAGCAAGAAACACGGGTATGCATGGAGTTCTGTGAATATAGATCGTTGATGAATTTCATTGCTCTGTGTGAAACTACCATTCTGACTGTTGAAGGCCTGAAGTGGTTTGAAAAAGTTTCATTTTTGTATCTTGAGCAGGGCATTTCTAGATTATTTAACTTTAAGTCCATTGCTGCTATTTTTTTTTTTTTACTCACCCTATATATTCCCTACTGTTGGGTAAAAACCTCGCCCATTGCAGAAAGGTGGGTCTACTTCTCCCATGGTGACCCATTCCATCTTGGGAGAGTGTTTATACACTTGTATGAAAGTGAAAGACAAAAACTTCCATGCCCAAGGCAGGATTCAAACTTGTAGCCTTTTGGTTGGAGAGCGGATATGCTAACCATTTGGCCAACTAGGCTGACACTGCTGTTAAAGCTAATGTACTAAAGGCTAAGAGCCTTTATGAATGGGATTTGCCTAAAAAACAAACAAACATAGAAAGAAAAAGAGAGAGAGACAAGTGATGATCATTACACCCCTATTATCACCACTACACTATTAGATCAAAGGCAGAAATCAGTCCCAGCAAGTTTAATTGATAGAAATTTAGATGCCATGTATCTGTTTGGAGCATTCATTTTGTGTATTATTTAAGTTTTTTAAATAATGTTAACAGTAAAAATACAGTACATACCTCCACTAGCTCTGTCATAATGTTTTTGTAAGTGATTTACAAGTCGCAAACATATACCATCTTCAGAATAAATGCCTTCAATTTCAACTAAAAATCTTAGTGTCTCAGACATGCATTCCTGAAAGCCCAGACGATACTGCCTCTTATAATCCTCTTCAGTTATTTTGGCAAGCTCACAATTATCTATAAAAATAAATAAAACTATATATATCTCGAAGACAAAAGTAACATGTGCTTGTTAACAGTTTAATATAAAATCATCAGCACAGCAATCCTTATAAGCAAACTTGTATAAGATATTTGGAAAAAAAAGCAACACTTAACTTACAGAAATGTGATTATTTTTTAAAAACTAAACGAATTTTAGTTCATTGTTTTCCTCAAAATTATAACTCAAGAAATTATAATATGGAACCAGTCTACAATATAATCTTCAGTAATTGAAAACACATGCAATTTACAGACACAACTACATGTGGTAATTGGTGGGCAGTAGATGATGTTGGTAGTGGTGGTTCACTGTAGTTGGTGGATTAAGTGGTGGAGACAGAGAAGTTGTAGGGTAGGTGCCCTCCCTCAATGAGGCTTTGAACTTCTTGAAGGTGTTACATAATAATAATAAGTGGTTGGCTGAGTTCCTCAGTTTTCATTCATGCTGTATTTGATGCTGTCAATGAACATCATTTATACTCATTCTTTGTTTGTTTATATAGTAACATCATGATCTCAGATTAATCATAATTTTCTAGTATGTACTCTCAAGAGATAGTGTACTAGATATTTCATTTTGTTTTTTTAATATCAGCCAACTTTGCATTTTTCAAATGATTGAAGCTTTCAGCTTATCCATAACCAATGTTTCCTTGATCTCCTTGCCATTCTCTAGAGATATGAAGATAATCTAGCAAAGTTTCATGCTACCAAAACACAGTCCTCTCTTATTTCTCATAAGAAAAATCTCACTTCACTTCTCTTTATTTTTTTAAAATAAAGAGAAGTGAAGTGAGATTTACACCTCTAGTCTTTTCCCTCTGACATACACCTCTAGTCTTTTCTGGCAAAAACACATCACATCCATATTCTTCTCAGCTTCAAAACAAACTTGGGTCCTTTTCCATTCAAGTAGCACTCTTCACCTGTAAAAATCCCAAATTCATCCAGTCTTAAAATACTGTACTTACTTATATTTGTAATGATAAATAAAAACCTCTCTAAAAATCCCTGATAATGTGCAGAAGAGAGCAATCTGCTTAACCTATCAATTCTCCCCCCCCCACTAATTTTCTCACAAATTATCACATCTTTTCTAGAGGCTGTTTTATAGGTGCTATTCCATCAAACTAGCCATAGTTTGATGGAATAGCACCTAGCCATCATTGTTCTTCGACTCTTCTCTAAGCATGTAAGAACACGGGTAGTTACTTCTTGCATTTAGCTTTAAGTTTATCAAGCTGCATTCTCATTTACTCTTTCATCTAAATGAGAGTGAAGGTGGGGAAATCATAACACTGAAAGCACAGTATGTGATGCATGCAAGAGATAAGAAGAAAGAGATGAAGGGAAAAATCAGGAGAGACAGAAGTGCTTGGCAGTGGAAACAGTAGTAGTGTGAGAAATGAAGAGAGAACAGGAATGCAAGAGGAACAGGGAAATGGGCAGGAGCTCAGGTGGACAAGGAGACATGGCATAGGGAGAGTGGATGTTGAAAGCAGCAATGAATGTGTGTATGAAGATGGAGTATATTGCGATGTGGGTGGGGAAGTTGAGACTGAGCAAATATATGTGGTAGCCCTGTGGAAAATGGCATTTGTGTCAATAGTGTTTGGCAAATATCATTTTCCACAGGGCTACCACATATATCTGCTCAGTCTCAACTTCCCCACCCACATCACAATATACTCCATCTTCATACACACATTCACTGCTGCTTTCAACATCCACTCTCCCTATGCCATGTCTCCTTGTCCACCTGAGCTTCTGCCCATTTCCCTGTTCCTCTTGCATTCCTATTCTCTCTTCATTTCTCACACTACTACTGTTTCCACTGCCAAGCACTTCTGTCTCCCAAAGAAAGACCATTCTAAGTTTGATTCTGCTCCGCTGACTAGAGGAACTTTTTCTAAGCTTTCTTTGACTGGTTTCTGAGTTAATCAATCTCTGGAATGGGAAAGCAGTTTTTTTTTTTTTTTTTCCTGAATCTCTGGTTTTTCACACTATTATATGATATATTGTGTTAGAATTAGGGAATAGCAGATAACTGCCACCATCAGATGGTGCAGTTATCTGCTGCCATACTCTCCTCACTAGATGCCATTTAAAATCATTGATAGTTTGGACAGCTATTTCTGATCGGCTAAAGGTAGAAAGTGACTGTCTCTCAGTCTCTAAAACATATAGGAATAAAATGGCCTTGCCTACTCCCTTTGAGGATTAAAAGTGTTAGTAGAGTTATTTATTATTAAATTGCATACAAGGTGGCCAGAAGTAACAGGGCAGTTATTGGAACAATAGTCACCACAATTTCATTATTATTGTTGTGATTATTAATTGATTTTTGTGTGATGTTATTAAATTATAATTATATTGATTTCAAAATTGTTGATTTTGATTTCTGTGAATGCATTTTTTTTTTTTTTAAACATACTTTGCTTAATGTGGATTCTTTGACTGCCTTAGCACATAATTCTGGACCATTCTGTATATTATAGTAACTTGATTCTTACTGGGTGGAATTTAATGAACTTTGATTAGGATCTCTATGTTTATGACTGCATGGAGGTCAAAATTATGTCTACAATATCCTTTATGAAAAAATGTGTTAGATTTTTTATGTAACATTAAAATACAGCAAGATTTGAATTCTCAGAGATAAGATTTTTCTGATGAAAGCTTTGGAATTTTTCCCTTTTCTACCATGAGTAAAGACAACTTCCATTTATCTGATATTATATTCACTCATAATCAGCATAAACATTCCTTAATAATAATGTTTAATATCAGGATGTAGCGAATAAAAGGGTAAGAACTAAGTTTTTTTGCATGGAATGCATTGCATGAGAGGGTGACGAAAGTGCAAACAGTGGATGAGTTTGAGGACTTTGTACTGACTAGTGTTGATCTCCCACAATGAACCTTGTGACTCCATGGAGGTTAAGAAGATAATAATAACAACAACAACATTTATAAATTAATAGTTATGATTGCAACACAGCCCTTTAAAACTTACTTGGATCTTTGCATGAATGAGCTTGAAGGTGTTTTAAATGCTTGATAGCCATTTCTATTATTTCTGTTTTTTCAATTCTTCCTCGTCCCTGTAAAAAGTAATAGCACAATAAACAACAACAAGAACTGTATGTAATTATGCAATATAATTTTATGTAATAATGTAATAAAAGCTATATAATAATTCACCTGTTACCTCAGTGCATCTGCAAGGACATCATGACATTGGCCCTTTAATTGGAAAAATCTGGGTTCAATTCCCATCTAGGATACAAGGAACCTTCATAAAGGATTTTTGACTGATAGTGAGTTAGCCAGTCTCATATGGAGAAGGAAGGGATTTACATCCTGGAAACTTAGCATTTTATCATGCTAAATCAGCTAGAGAACAAGTACAGCTAACAGACAATACACTGGCTTCATAGCCTTACTTTCACAGTTCTGCTGATGATTCATCTCCATACCATCCTTCAGTGGGGGAAAGGATGATCTGTTAGCCATCAAAATGCCGTCTTGCTTTTTCTCTTGCAAAAGTGATCTCAGCTCACATATCCTTATCCTTAGTAATACACGAATCATCAGACAGGATCATATCTCTCTGCTTGGACTAACAATTGCCTCCAGCCTTTCTGGCATAAACACATCACATCAATCACTTTCTCAGCATATAAAAACATAGTCATTCTTTTCCACACAGGATGCTGTTTTCACTCACCCATCTACTAACTCTATCCTTAGAATACTGCTCAAATATTTGGGATGGTGCACCTAAAAACACCTCCCTAAAAATTCTTGCTTTTCAGAGGGAGCAATTTGCTTACAGATGATCCAGCCCTTACAGACTCACTTCAGCCTCTATCTCACAGATGCAATGTTTCAAAACTTTGTCTGTTCTACTGGTACTTCCATAGTTATTACTCCCCAAACTAGCAGCCATCATTCCACTACTTTGTGTTGGGCCTGTTAAAGCAAGAGCATTGGCTGTCCATCATCTATATTTAGTGCATCTGCAAATACACAGAATCTTCTTCTCCTTTTTTCTTTTATTCCATCTATTTCTGTTCTATGGAACAGCCTTTTTCATGACGTATTCCTAAACCTACAACATGCCACTCTTCAAGAAAAGTGTCAATAAACTTTTCTCAGTCCTCACTTGCACTCCACATGGCACTGATGAGATTATAGGTTCTTCAACCTCTCGTGTATGGGATCAGTATTAAAAAAAAAAAGTGATTTCAGTTATATTTCTAACCAGATCAATTCATTATCTAACCTCTGATTAACCCAAATAACTTATTAGCTAACCCTCTGCACTTAGTTGCCAGAGATGTGATCACTATTGTTCTCATTTCAATGTTTATATGATAAAATTGATGGAGAATAAACATAGTTAATTTATCATTATTATTATTATTAGCAACACTGCCATGGATTCAAAAATACAGGTAACCCTTGTGTAACGCGGATGTTAGGTTCCATAGAAATGCTGCGTTATATAAGACTTAGATCACATAGAAAAAGTAGGGTTAGGTTCCGAAATCGTTTTTTATTTAATTATATAAACAACAATGACATATCCAACAAAAACAATATTTTTTATTTAATTCAGGTAATTCATGTAAGTTAAGAAAACAGAAACTATGAGACCAATACGTAGTATAAAATTATAAAAATTACAAATTGTACATAAATTTCATTGCACATAATGCATAAATATTTTAGACAATAAAATAAAGCACATATTTTAATCGTTATCACTGTCTTCAGAAATAAGATTTCATAGATGTTCTTTAAGTGGCTGGAGGTCTTCACCACGTGAAATCTCTTGGACATCATTTGTATAATTCTTATTGCATACTTTGGCTGGTTTAGTCATCAAGAAGTCAGTAATAAGACTGCTTTCCACTATGCTGCAATTTTTTATTAAGTTCATAATATGACGCTAAACAAATATCCAATTGTCTTGTGAATTTTCCCGAGCGCTCCATTGAGGGATCATTATATGTAAAATAATTTCCTAACTTTCTTGCCAAGTCCAATCCTTCTGCTAATTTCTTTAAACTAAATTCTTTAACAGATTCATCACAATCAGAATCTTCGGCAGAACTTTCCCTGCCATTTGGTTCGATGCCATCTATAAAATTGTACCAGTTCCTCCTCATTTAAATCTGTGTCTCCATCAATTCATTCACTAATTTCGTTTTCAACCATATCGCAAAAGCCCTCTCCACCAAAAATGTGTGTGACGTTTATTATACGACGTAGCTCAGCATCCACTGGAGGTACAAAATTTTGTTCCAGAACGGCTTCAGGACATATTTTTTTCCAGCAAACATTCAGCGTAGAGGGATTCCTTAATGGACAGAGAAATAATTTTTACACAATTCAATATTGAAAACTCTTTCCACGCTTGAGGCAGTGTCATGTTTGGATTAGATTTCATTTTTTCCAAAATTAATTGAAATGTTCGCCAAATATAATATGACTTAAATGTTGATATTATTCCTGGTCGAGTGGTTGAATAAGTGAAGTAGTATTAGGCAGCGAAAAAGTTATTTTAAGATTCGGATGACTTAAATTTGTTGGGTGGCCTGGTGCATTATCTAAAATTAGTAGAATTTTGAAGTCCATATTCTTTTTCTTTGTGTAACTTTCTACATCAGGTACAAAACACTTGAAAAACCAATTTTCAAACATGCTAGCTGTAATTCATGCCTTTTTTGTTGGCCTGCCAATAAACAGGTAGGATGGACTTGTTGAGCCCTTTCATCGCACGAGGATTTGCAGATCGGTTAATAAACATTGGTTTTGTCATGTAATCACCTGATGCATAACTACAAAACAGTAGAGTAATTCTATCTTTGGAAACTTTGAATCCAGGAGCTGATCTTTCATTTTTCGAAATATAGGTATGTTTTGGCATTTTTTTCCAATAAAACCCAGATTCATCTGCATTGAACACCTGGTCTGCACAGTAACCACCTTCTTTAACGATTTTTTAAAGTTCTGCTGGGTATTTCCAGGCAGCTTCAACATCTGCTGATGCTGATTCTCCCTGGATTTTAAGATTATACAAAGAAAACTGCTTTTTAAAGGTTTCGAACCAACCCTTACTGGCACAAAATCCATGCTGAGAGATTTCTTTTGAAGAATCTTGATTGAGTTCTTTTAACTGTTTATAAACTTTGAGAGCTTTTTGCTTAATATGGTGTCCTTCCAAAGGAATTTTCTTTTGAGTGCAATCTTCTATCCAAATCATTAGAGATTTCTCCATTTTTGATTAGAATATCGCGAACATAAGCAATGTGCTTTGCACTTACCGTTGACCCAGCAATAACACTTGCTCGGATTTTATGTTCATTTTGTTTGATTGTTCGAATTGTTGATTCATTTAAATTCAGAGTCCTTGCAACAACTCCTGGTTTTTCTCCAATTTTCAACCGATCCAAAATTTTAATTTTTTCTTCTAGAGAAATGAATTTCCTCTTCAATGTTGTTTTTTTTCCCTTTCGTTGCAGTTTTGGTGGCCATTACAATAAAAATATTTTACATAAAAAAAAAAAAGCATTACATATGTATGTAACTCACCAGAAAATAAACTGCTCAACTTGAGAATAACACACTTATGATTTTAAATGCGCTTTCCTGGCAGAAAACGAAGACAATTTTCAACAATAAACACTTTATACAGTAAACCATAGGTGGTACATCTGAGAATTTTGCTGGCATGTCAACGATTTACAGGTGATATCCTTTTATACACTTATAAAGTATTCAAGTTTTTTTTTTAATTGTTGCAATATGTACAGGCTGAATTTTGTTTTACACAAGACAGCAGCTATAAAGATGTGTATATGATTGGTGCGGTATTTACAAAAGATCATGCAACCCAAAGACAAAAGCAACCGACAAGTGTTGAGTTGAAATGCTAATTCTCTTCAATCGAATTCCATAACATCTGAAGCTGTCATAACAACATTCACTATTAGTTTTAACACATTCACAATAGGGTGTCATTTATCGTTCCGATGGAACTTCTCATTACTGACTGGCTCAACTCACACAAACGTTTCAACCCTTGGTTGAATTTTATGGCTTCTTGGTAGGCGAACTCACACATTCATTATATGGCATGTTTCAATTCTTGGTAGTCTTTTATTTCAAGTTAGCCTTTGTGATCTGTCATAATGACATCGAGAATTTCAAATGCAATAAAACAAACACTTATTTCATAATTGAAAAATTGGACAATAGTTTTTAGTTAGATACTGTGTTTCGGTGCAACATATGGTTTTGCTTAAGTCTATACAGCATAGTTTCTGTGAGAGGGGACATGTGATTTATTAGTTAGCGCCGTTTTTATTCCATCTGTCTCTAATTGCACTATTTGTTGAGAATGACACAGACTGCAAAAAGCCTTTGTACAGTACCTTATTCAGTGATACAATAAAACTAAATTCGATACTTATAACTACTTGCACGATATGGGCAGACACAAATTTAACGAAGATAAAATTTGATTTTAAGTCCCGCAATGAAAAATATGAAAAAAAAAAAAAAAATAAAGGTTACTAGAAATTGTAGACCGCGTTATATCGAAACTGCGTTGAACAAGGGATACTACAATTTGTAGACAGCGTTATACCGAAACCACGTTGTATAAGTACAGCGTTATACGAGGGTTACCTGTACATTGTTGGAGATGCTTACTATCATGCATGCATGTGCAGTGCACATCCTAGTATGTCTTAAATCATTTACTTTTTTGTACTCGCCACACTCTCAGAAACCATTTCACTTTCTATTCTCTTTTTCTCTCCATGCAAAAAAAGAAAACCATGCTAATGCCTTCCTTATTATTATTACCCAAGATCCCCATGGAGTCAAAGACTCATCTAGGAGGTAAAAAATTATTATTACCCAAGACCCCATGGAGTCAAAGACTCATCTAGGTGGTGAGTTTGAGAAGGTCTCTTATACAGGAGACTTTCGCTGTTTCAGGTGGGGGTCTTTTGTTCTCTTTTTCTCTGTCATTCTGCCTTTCATTAAAAATTCCTCCATGTCAATTTCTTTCAATCATCTCACTCCTCCTATCTAATACAAGTGGCATTTTCTCTCTCTCTCTCTCTCTATATATATATGTGTGTGTGTGTGTGTGTGTGTGTGTGTGTGTGTGTGTGTGTGTGTGTCATTCTAGAGGCCTGGCATCATTCTAGTTATTCTTTTCTGGACCCTTTCTAAGAAAGATATCTTAATCTTTAAAATCAGGTGACCAAAGCTGTACATAGTAATTTGTATTCTTGTCATTGCCCTCCTCATCATTTGCAGTAATCCATTGTATCACTTTCATAATTCTAGTAATGTTATTCCTGAATTTTAGGTCCTTTTTGCACTATTACTTTCAAATCTTTTATTTTATTTACCTCATTCAAGGTATCAATCTTCCATCAATTTTGTCCAGTGCATCCTTTTTTTTTAATTTCTCCTGCTCGTGAAAGGCTATTTTTCCTAATCTATAGTACCCTTTTGCACCATGGGTGGGTTAAGTATTTCATTTTCTATTTTTATCATTTTTATTTATTACTTTTCTTTTGTACTTTTTAAAAATTAATTTTTACATAGTCCAGAAACCCTACTCTAGAAATCAAACATGGAGCTTTTTTCAAGCTGCTTCAGATCTCCAGTAAGCAGGGCAGTGGTCTCATACCAGGTGATGAAATTCATCTCTCATCTAAGGATAATCACAAACATCCACACCCATGTGGTATTCGAACCCATAGCCTGTTGGTTGGAGAATGAGTATGCTAATACATGGCCAACCAGGTCGGCATCCTATCTGTGACTTCCATATTTCAGAACTTGGAAGACAAGAATAGGAAATAGAATGTGAAGCATACCTGAATACACTTCACAACAACTGATATTATATGGTATTAGATAATTACTTATTACAATAAGGTGACAGGTGCATTGGACAATGGAGATGGATACACAGTAGTATACACTTAGATTTTGCAGTCTTTTGATAGATTGCCACATGATAAGTTGATTGGATTGGCGATTGACTATTTGATAGATATCAGCAGGCTGTGTATGGGGGGGGGGAATTATTATCCCAGAAGAGGAAAGTTACTAGCTGTTATCAACCCACTTCTTTATGCTATCAGCAACTTCTCCAACAAATTAAATACTTAAATAATTTGTAGCTTCAGCTTTATCCCACCTCTGTGAAGTGAAACAATTTTACATTCCTTCCACTCCTTAAGGAATTGTGCTGTTGAAAGATTCTTGTCAGACAGGTAACCCATGGCTGACACTAACTTCTGGAGCATTCCCTTAAGACACATGGTAATGTCATCAACTCTCTCTCTCTCAAGGGAATGCTCCAAGAGTTAGTGTCAGCCATGGGTTACCTGTGTTTAACAAGAATCTTTCAACAGCACAATTCATTAAGGTGTGGAAGGAATGAAAATTGTTCCATTTCACAAAGGTGTGATAAAGTTGACACTACAAATTATAGTTCTACCTGTATATCTGGAATTTGTGGTTAAGGTTGGAGAGGTTGCTGAGAGATAGGATACAGAAATGGGTTGATAATAGCGGTATTCTCTGTGACTGGGGAGCATTGTTATTGGTTTGTTAAAGGGATGTCATATTTTACCAATTTGACAAATTTGTTTACATATTATAACAAGGTGATAAATGCATTGGACAAGGAAGAGGCATATACAGTGGTACTCTTTGATACACATCAAGTTTTACTGACTTTCAGCTTGTAGAAAGTTTTTTACCTTGGGTATAATATACGTTAAAGATAACCAAGCTATTTTAAATATAAACCTGGTTTTAATCCATTTCCCAAGTAAGCAAACAGACAAGAAAGTCAAGTTTGTGCCTGCAAGTAGTGCAAGTCTTAGGCAACTTGTGGTAAAGGTGGAATAAGCTCTGATCACTATTCTTAGTACCACTACCCAGATCGGTTTCAACCTTTATTGAGGTCTCATCAGTGGGAGCCAGGCTTAGAAATACCAAGGTTTAAGTAATACAGAGCTTATAAATATTTTAACAAAACAAGTTACCATAAGGGTGCTTCGACCTTATTAAATAAAAATCTCAGAATGAGAGATAGATGTAGAAAGTTTTTTTACCTTGGGTATAATATACGTTAAAGATACCAAGCTATTTAAAATATAAACCTGGTTTTAATCAATTTCCCAAGTAAGCAAACAGACAAGAAAGTCAAGTTTGTGTCTGCAAGTAGTGCAAGTCTTAGTCTTGCAAATCATACATCTCCTCAGGGAGATGTGTTTTACATTAAGGGTAAATACTAAGAATAGTGATCAGAGCTTATTCCACCTTTACCACGAGTTGCCTAAGACTTGCACTACTTGCAGGCACAAACTTGACTTTCTTATCTGTTTGCTCACTTGGGAAATGGATTAAAACCAGGTTTATATTTAAAGTAGCTTGGTATCTTTAGCATGGTTGATAGTTGAGTTGATAGTTGAGAAATCATGGGAATATAACAAAGATCTGTATTTAAGTTTTGTATATCTGGAAAAGGCATATGACAAGGTGCCAAGAGAGAAGCTATTCCAAATGCTACAGTTATATGGTGTTAATGAGGCATTATATCAAAGCAATACTCAGTCTTTATTTGAGTTGTAAGTCAGCAATTAGAATTGAAGGAAGTACAGGAAGATGGTTTAATGTTAAATCTGGTGTCAGACAAGGATGTACATTATCCCATCTCTTATTCATTATCTATATGGATCACATTATGAAAGAAAGTGGTATTAAACCTGATATGAAAATTGGAGGTGTTATCTCAGCTCTTTGCTGTATGCATATGATGTTATTCTTCTAAATAAATCCCCTATAAGTCTGCAGGATTCCCTGACTGAATTGAATAACTGTTGTAATAGATATGGTATGAAGGTCAGCATTAAAAAGACAAAGATAATGAAAATAGGCAGAAACATTGAAAATATCAGCTCATTGTGAATGGAGAACTTATAGAACAAGTAAAACATTTCAGCTACTTAGGCATGATTTTTAGTGAAGATGGTAAGTTAAATATGGAAATAGACAACAGAATCAACAAAGCTGGTATAGTAGGAAGTCAACTGAATAAATTTATGTGGAATAAGAGAGAAATTAGTCAAAACACTAAATTAGCTGTATACAAGACACTGTTTAAACCAATTTTAACTTGTGGATGTGAGAGCTGGGTTAGAAGTAAAACACTTGACCAAAGATAGACAGCAGATATCAGAGCTCTGAGAAAGATTAGGGGCATGAACAGATGGCATCAATGGCAATATCATATTAAAAACGAGGATATTAGTAAAGAACTTGATATTGTCAGCATCCAGGAATGCATCAGCAGAGCTAATCTCAGGCAGTATGGTCACTTAAGCAGAATGGGAGAAGAAAGATTAGCAAAACAGGTGTTCTCTGCCAGGTTGGCAGGAAAAAGATCCAGAGGAAGACCAAGATATAGGTGGACTGATTCAGTAAAAAGTGTCTTAGAAGACAGAAATATAAGATCTGATAATATTGGAGTCTGTACATTTAACAGACTGATTTGGAGGAAAATTGTAGATAGTAAGTTAGTAATGATGTAAATTTTTCATGTAGTACTATCATATCCTGTACATCCTTGAGGGTATATATCAGGAATTTGATGATGATGATTAATACAAAAACGGATGAAAAGTAAGAAGCCAGTCTGAAAAATCTCCTAAAGCAACACCATTAGAATTTATCCATTGTACTATCTAACAGCTGGTGTCCTCTACAAAGAACATCAGCTATTAGATAGTTTTTCTTTTATATATATCAGTTCCACACACAAGATGTCCTGAGATCTATGACACGGTGCTGTGTATAGTCAAATAGTCAGAAGAAAAAAAGGAATTTGTTCATGTGTTTTTGAAGACCTAGAGATTGTAATTACTGGGGAAAGCAGTATGGGGAAGACTGTTCTAAAGAGCAGAGGTGTATGGAGTGAAGGTAGAGGATGAGAAATTGGTGTAATGAGTAGGGAGTTGAACTGTATATAACTGTTGACCAGCAGCTACTTGTGTTTGTGTATGATTGGAGATAAGTGTAGGAATAGTAGTGGCCAGTTCATTGGAGCAGTGCCCATGGAAAAAAATCTATAGAGGAGCCTTCAGCAACAGAGTGTGATTGGAGGGAGTCACTGGGAGGGATCATCGGTTAGGCAAACTGATTGCTTCTGAATACCATCAAACATTTTGAGAGAGGTCCTATGTATACCACCCGAATGTGGTGACAGCATGTAAGTTTAAGCAGGAGAGAAGTACTTTTAGGAGCAAAAAAACAATACCAAGCTTTTTGGAGGCTGAATGGCTACTGACCTGATGTGCTTATGGCATGATAGATTAGATGTGAGAGTTAACTCAAGAAGAGAAAAACTGATCATGGTTGGCAAGAAGAATATTATCAAACATGAGGGAAGGAAAGAAAGGGATGATCTTTCTTCTTGGAAATAAGACAAGTTTGCATTTTGATGGCATTAAAATTCACCAGGTTGTCTTCATCCCACTTGAGAATGGAGTGATTATTGTTTAAATCATTGGTTAGAAAAGATCTGGAAGTATGACAGCTGAGCACTACAAGGTTTTGACAATGAGGGAGTGAAGAGTTCTGTCATGCAAAGCTATGAATAGGATTAGGTCAGAGAGAGGGAGAGAGAGGATCACTGATGTACAGGAGCAAGGGTGTAGGTGACAGCACTAAGCTCCAGCATTAACTGAGAAATCTGATTAAAGGAAACCATCCACCATGACCCACAATGAATAACAACCATAGAGAAAGCTGGCAAGCCATAAAGGGAAGGAATATCACAAGATGGTAGCTTGTAAAAATGGCCATGATACTGGACTTGATGAAATGCCATGGAAATATTAAGAGTGACCACTTGAGTTCACTTTTTCATAACCTGCATCCAAAGGTGGACAAAGCTAGCTGGGAGATCAGCTATGCAATGAGAACAGTAGAATCCATATTGGTGATTGCTAAGTAATTGGTGAGTCTCCAAGCAGTGAAGCAGTTGGCTATTGAAAACCTTTTCCATTATTTTTGAGAGCATCAAGGTCAGTGCAATAGGGCAGTAGTTTGATGGTTGACTTTTATCATCCTTGGGAAAAGGATGGATAAAAGCTTGCTTCCAAACAGTTAGAAAAATGCCAGGGTATAACTGCTTGAAGAGATAATGGAAGATGAATGTGAGTTCTGGAGCACAAGTTTTAGTACAGCTAGAGGAATGCCATTAGGACCAGGAGACTTAGTGGTATCAAGGCTACTGAGTATTTTTCTGATGCCCTTCTGGCAACATTCAGAGGAGGCATACTGTGGATAGTTTGTGGAATGGTGGGAGGAGATCTGCCTCAGTTCTTTATACAACAGTTGGAGGAGCAAACTGATACCAAAAGGTCTACGTTATCTTTAGGAGATGCACGAGAAAGAGAGAGAGAGAGAGAGGTGGAAATATGGAAGTAGAGAAGTTGCATCCCACAGCAGCTTTGGTAAGGGACTAGAAGGCTTGACTGTCATTTTGGACAGGAGAAAAGCTTAGAACATTTGGCCTTTTGTAAAGTCTGCTTTAGATTTTATTGATATTGTTATGAGCTGTAGCTTAAGCTGAGTAAGAGGATGGAGTTTTTGACTGGAGCTATTGGACATACGCTGAATTTTTGACTTGGATTATTTTGGTAAAAATGTTGGATTTGAATAAGGATAGAGAATTTTGAGTGGACTGAGGAATAAAAACACACTCATCCCAGTGAGAATAAATTCTGTTATTAGATCAGAGCAGGTGCTAAGATCAGAAGAGCAAAAACAGCAATCAGACCATGGAAATGAGGCATAGATCCCAAAGGGTCATCCTAATTAGAACCATTATAGTGCCACCAGACATGAGGCTTGAAGAGTTGAAGAAGGACAATCTGTAGAACAGGAGACATGAACAAGTTTAAAGTCAGCCTTGCCAAAAAGAGTGCTAAGACTTACAATGTATTTTGAGGGAAGAGTTGGTTAAGAAAAAGGTCCAAGGTGTTGGGAGAACGACGAGGATTATCCAGAATTCTGGTGGGTTGGTGAACAGTTTGTGTTAAATCATTACTGAGAGTAAAGAGTTTGGTTTTTTTCCAGATTCATCTATAAAGTTGGAGAAGGGATGCCAGTCTGAATTGTGGACATTAAAATCACTAGGGAAGATTATCTTGCTGTTAGAAAAATTAGATTACATGTGATTGACTTTCAGAGATAGATAGTCAAATAGTTTGGTGATGTCATCAGAGTTAGGAGAACAGTAGAGGTATCAAGTGAAGAGAACAAAGTGAGGTAAGGAAATCTTGAGCCACAGCAGATCAAGTTGTAGTTGTGGTTCAGTGATGAATAACATATTAGGTTTGGATGTCTGTAGGTGGTAGCGCATATCACTCATATTAGAATTAAGACCTCAGATGATTTTGTTGAATTTTTTTTTTTTTTTTTTTGCAAATTTTTTGAGCATTTTTGACATTTTTAGAATTAATTTTTTTTTTTTTTTTTTTTTTTTTTTTTGTGGAAGAATTTTTAAATTAGTCACTCTGGAATTTTTGTACTGTTTATCATGGTTGCAAGTAAAATATTGCAAACTTTAGAGAGAAATGGCTAGAGATGCAGCCAGATGACAAAGATTTGTGGTATTCAAGATAGGATGCCAGAGGAGTATTTGCCTGGAGGGAAGATAGAAAGTGTGGCTATAGCAGTTAATAAGAGGGATGAAAGGATGGATGAAATGATTATGATGGTGGGCATAAATGACTTGAGAGGCAATGTAAATCGTGCGGCTAGAGATCTGAGATTCTTGCTTGAGGTTGTACAAAAGAAAATGCAGAGAGGAAAGATTGTGTGTATGTGTGTGTGTGTGTGTTGCCCAGGTATGATAGTGACGAGCTGAGCAGAAGAGCAGTAATACTGAATAGCATAATAGCCTGAATGTGTCAGAAGAGAGGATTGGAATATGTGGAAGCTTCTAGGACATTTGAGGACAGGGAGGAGGGAACTGTATGCGAGCGACCTCTTGCAAAGGCATCTGGAGAGATTGCTGAACGAGTCGGCATGTCAATGCAGGGAAACTAGAATTCCCAGGGTGGATGGTAGCAGGGGTGGCCTCTTGTTGGAATGAGTGCTTGGAGGAAGGGGATGACATCAAGTAACACTGAGTCCAGTGGGGATAATGATAGGTATAGAAGCAGTGACATTTTTATGCTTTATACTAATGCCAGGAGTATCCTAAATAAAGGAGATGAATTGGTGGTGCTAATAGCATCAGCCTGGCCAAAGATTATTGGGATCTCTGAGACGTGGTTGACAGAAGATGATATAATAACAGGAATCGAAGTAGCAGGGTACAGCATTTTTCGGCAGGATAGGAAAGGAAAATGTGGTGGTGGAGTACTGCTTATGATAAGTGATTACTTATGTCCTCTATGAGAAGCATATGATATGAGGTAGAAGTGGCCAAGACAGAATATTTAGTAGGGTGTTGCTGCAAACCAAGTAGCACAGAGAGGGTGGGGAGCAGGAGATGTGTAGGGTTGAGCTTGGCAAAGTGCAAGAAGAATGATTGTTATGGGAGATTTTAACTACAGCAGTATAAGCTGGGAAGAGGAAAATGCATGTAGTAATAAGGGAATGGAATTTCTAGAATTCTTGAGGGACAAATGTCTTAGGCAACATGTAATAGAGGGAACAAGAGGTTCAAGAGTTTGGGATTTGGTCATAGCATCAGAAGAGCTAATAATAACTGAGATGACATCTCTCCCACCAGTTGGAAAGAGAGACCATGTGGTTTGGACTTGGAAGATGAATAGACATGCAGGAGTATCAAAGAAAAGGGAACGTATATGGAATTATAAGGCAGGTGATTATAATAGTCTTAGATGAAAACTTGGGGCAGTTCCATGGAGGGCAGAATTGGAAGGCCAGGATATTATTAGTGCTTGGGAAATTGTGAAGGATTATTTGTTAGCAGCAATAGTAAGCTGTATTCCACGAGTGAAGAAGCAGACACAATTTGGTGTAAAGTGGATGACAAACAATATCAAACACAAACGGCAGTTGAAAAAGAGATTATGGAAGAGATATAAGAAGAGGGGTGGAGAGCAGATGCACGAAAAATATAAGACACAGGCTAGGAGAGTGACTAGTATGGTGAGGAAGGCAAAACTGGAATACGAGAAGAAAGTGACACTAAGATCCAAAGAAAATCCTAGGGAATATTTTAGCTATGTGGCCAGTAGGAGGAGAAATGATTGTGGAAGAATGACATTGCAGGATAAAAATGGGAATAGAGTGACTGATGCAGAGGACATAGTGGAGTTTTTCAATGAGCACTTTATTGGAGTATTTCATCCTGGAGAAGAAGGGTTTAATACTAGAGGGATAGGGCAGGTTTAGAGGTGCAAGAGGAGAGTGTGTTCCAAATACTGAGTACTCTGGATGTCAGTAAAGCTCTGGAACTGGATGGTATTTCACCATGGGTTTTGAGAGAATGTGCTAAAGAACTGACAGCTCTGTTGTCAGTTCTTTAGCTTTTCAATAAAAGTCTGGCTGTGGGAAAGGTACCCAAGGAATGGAAGGAAGGTAAGATAGTGCCATTGCATAAGGGCAGTAGCAGACTGGAAGTGTCTGATTATAGGCCAGTTTGTGTGTCATCAGTAGTTGCTAAGGTCTTGGAGAAATTAGCGAGGGACTATATGCAGCATTGAGCAGATGAGGGTAATGTTATCTGTGAGAATCAACATGGATTTGTTAAGGGACTCTCTTGCTTTAGTAATAAGATTGGCTTTTATAATAAAGTGACAAGAGCAGTTGATGAAGGAAAGGCATATACTGCCATTTTTTTTGGATTTTGCAAAGGCATTTGACAGGGTGCCACATGATAAGCTGATATTTAAGTTGTAGCACATGGGTTTAAATGTTGGGTTAGTCAACTGGATTCAGGACTGGCTGTCTGATAGGTATCAGAGAGTTGTGTATGGTGGGGCAATATCAAGTAAGCAGAAGGTTACAAGTGGGGTTCAACAGGGCTCAGTACTGGGACCTATATTGTTCAACTTTATATTAATGACATTGTCAATGGATTGTGAGGGGATATTCAGTTGTTTGCGGATGATGTGAAGCTGGGAAGGTTATCAGTGATATTGCAGATGTGGTGGCAACCCTGCAAGAGGATTTGAATAAACTGGGCAGATGGACAAATGAATGGGGGTGTTGGTTTAATGTGGCAAAATGTAAAATCTTGAAGTTTGGGATCCATCAATGGAGGCTGCATACTCGATTGGAGGAGCTGTACTGGAGAAAGTAGGGGAGATCTTGGGGTGATGAATGATAGAAAACTGAAATTCAGGTGGCATATTGCAAAGGTGGTAAAGATAACACAGAGGATTCCTGCAATACTGAGAAGGATGCTGACCTGCAGAAATAAAAGAGTTATCATTCTGTTGTATAAGACCCTGATCAGGCCACACTTAGACTATTGTTCTCAAATTTGGTCTCCAGGATTTGAAGGGGATAGATTAACTGTGGAAAGGGTACAGAAGCAGATAACAAAGATGGTTTCAGTACTGTACAATATCATTTATGAGAATCGGCTGATTGAATGTGGATTGCACAGTTTGGTGAATAGAAGAAGGAGAGGTGATATGATTGAGACTTTTAAACTGTTGAGAGGCAGTTACAGGGTGGACATTGGGGAGTTCTTTCACTTGGTGGAACAGTGGGAAGGAGTAATGACAAGGGCCATCTCTGGAAGTTAAGAAGGTGAGGAGTGGTTTCTTTGCATGGAGGGTGGTTGAACCATGGAATGCATTTCCTGAGAGAATGGTGAGAGCAAGAATGGTCAATGAGTTCAAGACGTGGTATGATAGACTTTGTGTTTCCTAAGAAGGACCCCCCCCCCTAGATGAGTCTCTTGACTCCAAGAAGGCCTGAATAATAATAATAATAATAATAATAATAATAATAATTTCTTCATAGAGGACTCAACTCATCATCTGATGGATGAGAAAGAAGAAGAAGAAAGAGCAGGAGCATGTTCTCAGAGATCACCACTTCCATAAACAGGGTCCTTCTTTATGAAGTACAAACAGGTTTTTCTCTGTTAGTCAAATATAATTCTGATACCTCGTTTATATTGCATCACAGAAAAATAGTAACTGGACATGTTTACATTTTTATTAGCAAATAGGAGCAATAGTACATTGGATATTATTATTATGGGCTACTCCATGGAGTCCTTAGACTCAATGAAGGAAGTCCTAAACATCATGCTAAGCACTATCCAACATTTGTGAAGTATCTATCATACTTTGCTTTGAACTTATTCACAGTCATGGCATCCACAACAGACTCTGGCAAACTATTCCATCCATTCACCACTCTCCAAGCAAAAAATCTAGTTCTAACACCCTTGCTAACTACACTCTTGTTCAGTTTCCAAGGATGGCCCCTAATTCTTCCAACCAGACTTGTTCTGAAAAATTTCCTTTGTATTAATCTTGTAAAAACCTTCTGTAATTTGTATGTCTCAATCATATCACTCCTTTTCTACCTGTCAACCAGATTTTGTAACCCACATATCTTCAACCTGTTCTCATAAGGTTCATCCAATAGACCTACTGCTATCTTGGTCACTTTCCTCTGGATCCTCTCCACCTCTTCTCATTGCCAAGAAACCCAGGGGTGACCAAATCTCTGCACAGTAATCAAGCTGCAGTTCCTCGAAGGCTTAATAAACAGATACAATAACCTGCTTGTCAGAGTATTCTTAACTAACCAAGTAATCTGATGAGCCACTTTAGACACCTTTGCAATGCACCTTCTATCTTTGAACTCTCTATCCACTAACACACCCTAATCTCTGGCTTTGTCAATTTCCTGGAGTACAGTTCCATCAATGTGGTATGCAGCTGATAATCTTTTCACCCCAAAATGGATAATGTTATACTTTGCCACATTAAACTGGTATCCATTCTTTTTTGCCCCTCTAGCTTTGTCAATTTCCTGGAGTACAGTTTCATCAATGTGGTATGCAGCTTAATCTTTTCACCCTAAAATGGATAATGTTATACTTTGTCACATTAAACTGGTATCCATTCTTCTTTGCCCAGACTGCCATTCTATCCAAACATCCTGCAAAATTTTAACATCATCTTTATTAATTATTATTCTACATAATCTTGCATTATCAGCAAACAACTGAATAGTTCCTCTCAGATCCTTTCCTATGTCATTGATGTACAAATTAAATAGTAGCGGCCCAAGAATACAGCCTATGACATGCTACTAGTCACAGGCCTTTTACTGGACTCTATTCCTGAATAAACTACTCTCTGATATCTCTCTCCATCAACCACCCTCTTATCCACTTAAACTTTATATCTCTCCCCATGTGCTGCAATTTACTGATTAGAATTCCATGCCATATCCTGTCAAAATCTTTTGCAACGTCCAGAAGTATCACTGTAAACCAATTACCTTTAACCAACTCAGCTATTACTGCATTATAAAACATTGCCAAGTTACTGAGGAATGATCTACCCTTCACAAAACCATGTTGTCCTCCATACAGTTCCCCATTTCCATCTATCCATTCCTGTATTTTGCTCTTGACCAACCAGTACTTATGACAACTACTCCTGATATGCTGATCAGTCGATAATTTGCTGCATCAGTCTTGGAGCCTCCTTTATGCAATGGGATTACTTTCCCTGCTTTCCATCCCCTTGGGACTAAACCAGATTCAGAAGGACATAGATTAAACAATGTAGTCAAAGGCACAAACAATTTCCTAACATCTCATGAAACTCGAGCTGCTATACCCTCTATTTCCATAGCTGTATTCACATCAAAGTTCTATAATATGCTATATACCTGCATTTTATTTATGTCAGTTTCCACATAAGCCTTTGCTTCTTTCATTATTGCAATAGCTCCACCTGGATGATATGCTCGTGCAAGTTATTCACTTAGTAATTCTACTATTTTTCCTTATTCAGTTACTTCCCTACCATCAGCATTCAATAAAATCATCCTGCCATAAACATTCTACCTTTTACTTGCAACATATCAAAATAACTTTTGGGATTATCTTTGGCATGCATTGCTAATTTCCTTTCATACTCTGCTTCTGCCTTTCTTATCACACTGGTTACCCTTCTGGCCTGCTTTGTACTACTTGTGCATTCTGGTCACCTTTCTCCTTCAATTCCCCCCACAAATTTCTCTTTTTTTTTGTAGCTACAACTTAATGATAATATTCAACCATTCAATTCTCACATAATTTATTCTCCTGACTCTAGATATGCAATCTACTATTACTTCCCTTAAATATTCCTTTAACATCCAGCCCTTGCAGTTTCACATGCCATGACACTGATCCAAGCAATCTCCTAAGCGTGTCATACTTACCATCCCTGTTGTACTTACCAGCCACATATATCCCCCTCTTAACTGAAATTTCCACACATTTAGCCACCTCTGAGATCAAGACCATATGATCACTCTCACCAATTGGTTGCAATGTGGTCATATTCGTTCAATACAAATTCTCAGTTGCAATTACTGCCTCAGGTAATTATTCCTTAGTAACTGCAAGAATTCCATTTCCTTCTTCCCATCTGTCCTCTCCTCCAGCCACAATCAATGTTCCCATAGGTGAAATCCTCCAAAGTAATTACTCACCCTCCATTTATTGAGCTTATTTGCCAATGCATATTATCCCCATCATCCTTTCCATCCCCTGGTCTATAGTAACATACAAATATATATTTTATTCTGCTGGCCACTATCTTGCACTAGATGGCCTCAAAATAATCACAACTTATTCTTGCAATAAATAAGGAATGTTTTGAGTTTAAGTATATTTGTACAGATTTATAAATTTCCTTTGATGGAAAGAGATGAGATAAATAGAGAGAGAAAGAGGAGAATACACACACTTTACAGACAAAAAATACTGTTGTTAGTGGTGAAATTAAGTAGATGGCATTAATGGTAGTAGTGCAGTTGAATCATTAAGCAGTAGGGAAGATGTGTGTAGTGGAGTAGAGTAGAGTGCCCTCCCTTGATGAGTTCTTGGATTCCTTGGAGGTGTCATGTAATAATAATAATAAAGTTTTTTGTTTTCTTTATTTTATTTTTTCTGCTGAAGTATGTGCTTCTGAAGATAGATGCCTTAATGACCAAGGTAAAATACTGACATAATTAAATTGAAGTGGTTGAACTGTGGAATGCATTGTCTGATGGGGTGCTGAAAGCAAGAACAGTAAACGAATGATAGACTTTGTGTTGTCTAAGGCAGTCCTCCCACAATGACTCTTGTGACTCCATGGAGGTCCATAATAATAATATTTATACCAGGTATTTGTTTCTTTCCATTATGAAACAGTATAAGTGATTATTATTAACAGGTCTCCATGGAATCAAAAGACTCATTATGGGAGGTACTGAGGTACTCAGTGCCACACACACAGCAGCTATTAAAAACTGTGCTTTAAATTCAGTCAACATTCATAATATTCATAGATAAGCCATTTCACTCACCAACTGCTCTCCATACAAATAAATTGCTTCTTACTCTCTTGCTCATATACTATCCTTATACATTTTCCAGGGATATAAACTGTAAAAGGAGGGTATATGAAAAATTTCTTCTACATTGACTTGGTAACAACTCCTTACCAACTTATATGTCAGTCAATCCTTCCTTCTCCTTCTCACAGGTCTCTGAAAATGATGCTTCATCAATCTTTCTTATACCTCCACCTTAGTCGATCTTCTCTGGATCCTTTCCATTATATTTTCATCCCCATGAAAATCAGATGACAAATCTGTACACAGTAATAATCCCCATTAAGATCTGACCAAGGGCTTATACAATGGAACTATTTTTACATCTCATTTTTTCTGAATGTCAAAGTCCACCAAATCACTGCCATAATCCAATGACTTCACAACTTGTGCAATATGACCCCCTAACTTTCAGGTCCCTTCCACCACCACTCCCAGATCTTTCATCTCTTCTATCTCTAGTATCATATATATCCTTTTCTTACAGAGGATATGCTTAATATGGCGGGCCACCACCCAGGTGATCACTTCATGATCACCGTGTCCTCCACATCATTGCCAGAATTCATTGTGTTGTCCTCACAATTTTGGCAATATGTACTCTAAATTTTAGACTTCTATTCACTATCACTCCAAGATCTCTTATTTCCTCCAGCTCCAACAATATATCTCTACCAAGATAAATTCTACATCCATCTTTGTTTTTCAAATTTTAAAACCTTACATTTCACCAGAATTGGCATCCCCACTCCTGTGCCCATTCACTCAATCTCTTCAAGTCTTCTTGTAAGGCCATAAAATCCACTTTACTTCTCATAGTTTATCTTGATTTTGCATCATCTGCAGACAGTTGTATATCTCCACTCAAATATTCCTTAATATCATTAACATACAGATTAAACTGCAATGGCTCTAAAAACAGATCCCCGAGGCACACTTTCCTCTTCTGGGATATTGCTTCACCATACACAACCAACTTGTCGATATCTATCAGACAGTCAATCTTCAATCCAATGGACTAGTCTAATATCCAACCCCCATCCATTCTAGTTTGACTATTTATTTATCATGTGATAATTCATCAAAAGCCTTTTCAAAGTCTAAGTATACTACTATGTATTCATCTCTCACGTCCAATGCTACTGTCGCCTTATTATAAGTAAGTAGATTACTAAAACATGACCTTCCTTTAGCAAATCTGTGCTGTCCATCAAAGATAATACCATTGTTTTCAACCCAATTCTTGATCCTGATTCTCACCAGTCTTTCCAACACTTTAACCACAATACCTTCAATACAGATTGGTCTATAATTTGATACTTGAATTCTGGCAATGATGTTGCCTTCCTTCCACTCCTTTGGAACTTGACACACTGTAAGACTCATATTAAACAAATATATCAAGGCAGATGTCAACTCCCTGGCACATTCCTTCAAAATACATGGTGATATATCATCAAGTCCCACAGTCTTATTAATATCAAGGTTGCTTAATTCTCCATATACCTCTTCCTCATTCACAGTCTGTCTCTCCTCCTGCTCATCCACTGCTCTGAAAATCTCCATGATGTCACATTCACAAGGATGAAAGACCTTTATGAACTGCTCATTAAAAATCTCAACTATATCCTCTACAGCAGTTGTCCTTATACCATTTTCTCCAATCACTGCCATCCTACCATAATCATCTTATTTTTGCTGGCTACATATTGAAAGAACTCCCTAGGTTTTTTTGACTTCATTAGCTAACTGCTACTCATACTTCACTTTTGCTGCCCTTACCGGCCAAGTCAACCTCTTTGCCTGTTCTTTGTCATCCTCATGGAATTGATTATTACCACTCCTCTTATGATGCCTCCATAATGCCTTTTTCCTCTGTATCACATGCTTAATCTTTTCATTCACCCATTTCACACCTACCTTATTTAACCTTCTGACCTTTGGAATACATTTAGACATTGATTCCACTAGATAGTTCTTGAGTATCATCGAAGTAGCATTGATCTCTTTACCATCCAACTCCTCATTCCATTCTACAAGCTGTCTCCTGAGATTCTCATATCGCCAGCCTTGGTTCCACATATACCCTTTCCTGACAGGAAGTCGTCACATTGTTGGTAATCACTTCATTGTCACTTTCAACAACTGCAGGGAGATTTGACACCTAATTTATAATAGCATCCTCTAATGAGATGATCAAACCAAGACCTTTAATCTTTGTGTGCCCTTTGTTACATACTGCCAATATTTCCATGATTTCTCAACTATTTCTCTTAAAGCAGAAACGTGATCCTGATAATCCCTAATTGGTCTGAACCCAGAGTTGTCCAAGTTTATTTTCCAAAATTATTCTTATTAGCCTCTTAAGTATGCTTACATAAATCTTGACTACAAAAAAAAAAAAAAAAAAAAAATTCCTCTGTGATTCTCACATTCAAGAATATTTTATTGCTAGGTAGTAACTAAAATGAAGAGTGATCATGGAAGAATATCCTTAGTGAATGTGGATGGCAAGAAAGTGACAAATCCACTAGAAATAACTGAGTTGTTAAATGTTCACTTCAGTAAGGTATATATACTAGCCTGACCCATTAGCTCTCTGGATGTCGAGAAGAAAGTGGATGAAAAATACAGAAGTAAAAAGTGTTAAGCTATTACAAGGCTTGGATAGGGGAGACATATACAGTGGTGTACTTAGATTTTGCAGAGGCTTTTGACTGACTGCCACATGACAAGCTGATAAATAAATTGAAACAGATGGGATTGGATAACAGACTTCTGAGTTGGATTAGTGACTGGCTGTTAGATAGGTATCAGAAAGTTGTATATGTGGTTGCAGTATCCTAAAAGAGGAAGATCACTACTGATGTGCTGCAGGGGTAAATTTTATGGCCATTCTTGTTCAATTTCTATGTTAACGATCCTGGGATTGGCTTAACTAGTGATATGCAGCTTTTTGCAGATGATGCAAAACTGGGGATTGCAATGCAGAGCAAAGCAGTTATGGTCTGCTTTGCTCTGCATTGCAAGTCCTCTTGAATAGCAATCTATTCAAGAGGACTTGAATAGATTGCATGAATGGGCAGGTAAGTGGAACAACTGCAGTTCAATGTTGCAATGATGGGGAAACTTTAAAGGAAGTAGAGGAGATGAGAGATCTAGCAGTGGTGGTGGTGGATAAGGACCTGAAATTCAGGGGCCACATTGTGCAAGTTGTGAAGACATCACATCAGATAATGGCACTGATATGGAGGACCCTGACGTGCAGAAAAAGAGAGATTATGATGCCACTGTATAAGGCCTTGATCAGGTCTCATATGAATTATTGTGTACAGATTTGGTTGCTGGGTTTCATGGGGATAAAGATTATGCTGGAAAGTGTCCAGAGATGATTCACAAAGGTGGTCAGTGATCTTTGGAATGTGGAATACGAGGACAGATAGAGAGAATGTAAGTTGCAGAGCCTCATGAATAGGAGGAAGGGGGGGGATGATATTATTATTATTATTATTATTCAGGCCTCTGTGGTGTCAAAAGACTCATCATGGGAGGTCCTTCCTAGGAAACACAAAGTCTATCATAGCACTCCTTAAACTCATTGACCGTTCTTGCTCTCACTGGTCTCTCTATCAGGCAATGAATTTCACAGTTCAACCACCCTCCACGCAAAGAAACCACTCCTCATCCTCTTGCTCACAGCTTCCTTTCGTAACTTCCAGGGATGGAAGCTGTGAGCAAGAGGGTGAGGAGTTGAGTGTGAGGGTGATATGATTGAAACATTATAAGCTAGTCAAGGGTTGTTATCAGGTTATCATGGAAGAGATTTTTCATAGAATGGGAGGGGGGGGAGTAGAACAAGAGACTATCATTGGAAACTGTATAAAGAGGATGAGCAGAGGAGTGAGGAGAAGGTTCTTTGAATGGAGAGAGGTTGGTGAGTGGAATGCATTGCCTGAGTGTGTTGTGAATGTAAACACACTCGGGCAATGCATTCCACTTCCAATGAGAATTGTGAACAATAATGTGTACCTCTCATGATGAGTCTCTGACTCCATGGAGGTCAGATGTTAATAATAATAATAATAATATCATCATCTACTCCAGCTACCTTTCCACATTTCAAGTTTTTTAATGATTTTTCTATCTCAAGTATTCACATATATATACTCTTGAAAAATTTTTACTACAGTTCTCAGTTTTGTCACTGCCTGTTTCATTTAGCAGTCTTTCAAAGTAATTACTCCAGACATATTGGATATCCTTATCTTCAGTTTTCATGTTACCTTTATCATCTTTGATTCCTTTTACAGTACTCTTTCCTCCATTTCTAGAGGTTTTTTTAGTATTCTCCATAACATTTTGCCGCCTTCATGGTATTTTCCTTCTATATTCTAACCAAAGTTTTCCCATGACTTTTGTTTAGCTACTTTTATACAAAACTTAGCTCTCTTATATTTTTCTCTTTATTCTTTTAGGACATCTTCCAAGTTATTTGCTAGGATCTTTTGGTATGCTTTCTTCTTTCCAGGACTGCTTCTTTAACTTCTTGTGTCTACCATAGTGTTCTTATTTTTCTATCCTTGCAGGTAATTTCACCACATAATCTCTCTAGCTGAATCAATCAATGTCTTCTTCAGAGTTTGCCATTGAGACTCCAAGGTTTTGTTTTTGTTTTCAAACTGCTTTAAATTTTCTTCAATAATGTTTGTACAGTCGAGTCAACAGTTTATCTTTAAAATCTATTCTGTTTATTTCTTTTTAAGACTTGTAATGATAATATTGTTTTTAATTACTCTATTGAACTTAGAAAATGGAAATTATTTTAATGAAAAGTTTTAAATTACATAATGCTTAGGCCAATTCTATTACTTTAAGGGCAACATTTCATATATTAAATTAGATAACCTCCTTTTGTAAGACTATATCTGAACTACTATGTGTAGATTTGGTCATCTGGATATCACGGGGCCACATTGTGTAAGTTATGAAGACGTCACATCAGATAATGGCAATGATGTGGAGGACCCTGACATGCAGAAAAAGAGAGGTTATGATGCCAATGTATAAGACCTTGATCAGGCCTCATATGAATTATTGTGTACAGATTTGGTCACTGGGTTTCATGGAGAAGAGGATATGCTGGAAAGGGTTCAGAGAAGATTCACAAAAGTGGTCAGTGGTCTTTGGAATGTGGAATACGAGGACAGATTGAGGGAATGTAAGTTGCAGAGCTTCGTGAATAGGAGGAAGGCGGGGGATGATATTATTATTATTATTATTATTATTATTATTATTATTCAGACCTCCATGGAGTCAAAAGACTCATCGGTATAGAATTGTTATAGTCAGATTTGAATATTAGTAGTTAAGAGGATAGGTTGAAAGAATTAATACACAGAACTTGATGAATAAAAGAAAATGGAGTGATATGATTGAGACATGCAAATTGTTAAGAGGACAATGCCAAAAGGATGCATCTGAGATTGTTCAAAGGCAAAAGGAATGGGAATGAGAACAAGTGGACCATCAAGCATATATGCAGGTTTAAATGCTTTAGAGACCATTATGCAGATTTAATGGAAATAATGTTCTATAGTAAGAAATAAAATTAAACTAATGTTTAATTTTCTGGCAACTGATATGGCCCTATTGAAATTAATTACATGAGGGAAGTTTGGTTATAATAATAACACTGGCCAACAACAAAAAATAATTTTTTTCTGCTGATTATGATCTGACACTCGTTTTTTACCGATTTTGGTGCGCTGATTTCAAATATCAAACCCATTTTTCTCTATCACGTCAGGTTTTCCTCTATGGCATTTTCTTTTTACTAATTTGTAAGTTTTTGATAGTTTTAAGGAGGCAGTACTATTTAGAGGATCAAAAAAAAATTGATTTTTTAATATTATTTTCTGAACGTATGTACTTTTAAAAATCTGTTCCTAACTTTTTATCAAGAAATTCGAAAAATTCCCGAAGATATTGCCTATTATTCAAAGCGGTGCGCAGATCAGAATCGGAGCGCTCACCACTCTCGCTTGTTAGTAAACGAATAAATGCGTAAGAACCTGCAACGGCACATACCGGCACTTTGAATGCGAGAGAGGCCGATAACCAACCTAATACATTTAGGTGATGAAAAGTAGGTGATGACAGCTGCCTAAAACAAATGAATGCTATATGCGTCATAGTGGACAAAGAACGATCGAAATCAGTCAATCGTTAATTGATCGTGAAAGTATGATGAGCATTTATAACGTTTCAATAAAGTCTGTTTTTTTTTTGTCTTGTTAATTGCATGTTAGTCGGCAGTGAAGAAAATACATCATGTCTACTATGCGAAATTGTGTCAATAGTGTAGATTCCTTCTGCTACATTTGTGGCAGCTTTACTGCTCCCAGTCAAAGGACAAATATCACTGATTTCGTTAAGAAAGTGTACTTTGCATACTTTGACGTAAAACTTGCAGATCAGGACAATTCATGGGCTCCAAATAAAGTGTGTAAGTCATGTGTAGAAAATTTACGCCAGTGAAGCAAGGGAAAACGCCAAAAATTAGCTTTTGGCATTCCAGTGATTTGGCGTGAACCGAAAAATCACATAGATGATTGCTATTTTTGTTTAGTTCAGACTTCTGGTTATAATAAGAAGAATAAGAAAAAAATTGTGTATCCAAATCTCGACTCAGCAATTCAGCCAGTTGCTCATTCCAATGAAATAGCCGTGCCAATTTATAAAGGCCTTCCTTTACTTGAGAAGGAGCATGATCGGGATATGCCAGATGTTCTTGAGGCGCAAGACCCTGATGTTGATTTAGACAATGAAAATTTATGTAGAAAGTATTTTTCACTTGGGTATAGTTATGTTAAAGATACCAAGCAATTTTAAACCTGGTTTTACTCCATTTTTTCCAAGTAAGCAAACAGACAAAATGTCAAGTTTGTGCCTGCAATTTATGCAAGACTAGCTGATCCCACAGGTAGTGCAAGACCAAGGCAACTCGTGGTAAAGGTGGAGCAAGATCTGATCACTAATCTTAATATTTACCCGTCTTGCACTACCTGTGGGATCAGCTAGTCTTGCATAAATTGCAGGCACAAACTTGACATTTTGTCTGTTTGCTTACTTGGAAAAAATGGAGTAAAACCAGGTTTAAAATTGCTTGGTATCTTTAACATAACTATACCCAAGTTAAAAATACTTTCTACATCTATATCTCCTCCTGAGATTTTTATTTAATAAGGTTACAACACCTTATGGTAACTTGTTTTGGTAAAATACTTACAAGCTCTGCATTACTAAATCTTGGTATTTCTAGCCTGGCTCCCACTGATGAGACCTCAATAAAGGTCGAAACCGGTCTGGGTAGTGGCCCCTTGCCTTTAATACAAAATATCATACATCCCCTTCTTGGAGATGTGTTTTGGCATTAAGGGTAAATATTAAGATTAGTGATCAGAGCTTGCTCCACCTTTACCACGAGTTGCCTTGGTCTTGCACTACCTGTGGGATCAGCTAGTCTTGCATAAATTGCAGGCACAAACTTGACATTTTGTCTGTTTGCTTACTTGGAAAAAATGGAGTAAAACCAGGTTTAAAATTGCTTGGTATCTTTAACATAATGAAAATTTAATTGCTAGTTCTGGACCGCAACGTTTTACTCAAGCGGAATTGAATGACTTAGTAAGAGATTTGGGCCTATCAAAGGAATCATCGGAATTGTTAGGTTCAAGATTAAATGAAAAAAACTTACTGGAGCAAGATACGAAGATAACTTTTTATCGTAGCAGGGAAAGTAATCTTGTAAAACATTTTAAACATGAGTGTGGGTTTGTTTACTGTAACAATGTGTCAGGTTTACTAACTGAAATGAGTGTTGTACAATATCATCCAAATGAGTGGCGTTTATTTATCGACAGTTCAAGCAGAAGTCTCAAGTGTGTATTACTACACAATGGGAATGTATATGGCTCAATTTCTATTGGCTATTCAGTCCACTTAAAGGAAACATATGAGGATATTAAAAAGGTTCTGAAGTTATTAAAATATACAGACCATAACTGGATCATCTGTGTGGATCTTAAAATGGTGAACTTTTTACTTGGCTTTCAAAGAGGATATACAAAGTTTCCGTGTTTTCTATGTTTCTGGGATAGTCGAGCTAGAAACCAACACTGGAGTCAGAAACATTGGCCTCTTAGAATATCCTTAAATGTTGGAGAACAGAATGTTATAAATCAACCTTTAATCGACAGAGAAAAAATCATTTTTCCACCTCTACACATCAAACTAGGTCTTATGAAGCAGTATGTTAAAGCTTTAGATTTACAAGGTGACTGTTTCCAATACATATATGAAAAAATTAAAGCCGGTGTATTTGATGGACCGCAAATTAGAACTTTAATGAGAGACCCAAATTTCATCAACTCTATGAACGAAATTGAGAAAGAGGCCTGGACTTCATTTACGATGGTTGCGAATAATTTTCTTGGAAACAAAAAAGCGTGCAATATTACAAAGATCTAGTGGAAACAATGCTTGAAAATTTCCAGCGCCTAGGTTGCAACATGAGCATAAAGCTTCATTTCCTATAAAGTCATCTTGATAAAAATTTCCCGAGAATTAGGTGCTGTAAGCGATGAACAAGGCGAAAGATTTCATCAAGACTTAAAAACTATGGAAGATACCAAGGAAGATGGGATTCTCACATGATGGCCGACTACCGTTGGAGTATTCAAAGGGATTGCCAAAACAGAACACACAGCAGAAATTGCTACAAACAAAAGTTTATTCCCTGAAACTCGTGTAAGTAAAATTGTTATTTTTTTATAAATATTTTTGTAATTTTTAATGAATATTGTTAAGTAATTATGTATCTAATTATCAGCCTCTCTTGCATTCAAAGTGCCAGTATGTGCCGTTGAGGTTCTTACGCATTTATTCGTTTACTAACAAGCAAGAGCGGTGAGTGCTCCGATTCTGATCTGTGCACTGCTTTGGGAATTTTTTGAATTTCTTGATAAAAAGTTAGGAACAGATTTTTAAAAGTACATACTTTCAGAAAATAATATTAAAAAATCGATTTTTTTGATCCTCTAAATAGTACTGCTTCCTTAAAACTATCAAAAACTTACAAATTAGCAAAAAGAAAATGCCATGGAGGAAAAACCTGACGTGATAGAGAAAAATGGGTTTGATATTTGAAATCAGTGCACCCAAATTAATAAAAAACGAGTCTCATATAAAAGTCAGCAAAAATTGTGTTGGACATACATGTGTAATTAATTGTAAAATTGTAAAATCATTGTGAAATTTAAAATAATTATAAAACAACCTCTCCATGACTTTTAATGAAAGAGAGAGTGGTCTTAAGAGGATCAGCAGGTCACAAGAAGGTATGAATCATTTAAGAATGGTGCTAAACTACATAATGTAATTTTTTCTTTTTCCAGTTTAACCACGCTACCGGCCAAGACGTCTATAGACGTTCAGGTTATCATGGATGCGAAGTGCATATTAAAATTGTAATACCATTGATAACACATTGAAATATATGATGGATACGAAGCGTATGCGGATGCGTATTTGATCCATAATGGCCGGTAAGGTGGTTAATGTGTGTGTTAAATATAACTTTTTAATTATTTAATTAACTGAAATAGCAAAGTCCTCCTGTAATCAGAAATTCATCGCTGCCAGATAATTGAACCTCTGTAAATCAGTTAGTATAAGATGAGCCAATTGGTTTGAAAGACCTTGGTTTGAATCCTGTCTATAATCTTTATCATATCATTTTGATCAAGTTTGTCAGTTTCGAGGAACAAAATAGTGAGTTTGCTGGTCTCATACAGAGGTAGAGGGTTTTCCTCCTGGAAACTCAAGTTTTATGTTCCTCAGAACAGGCAAACTGGCCCACTGAACACGCGCGCGTGCACACACACACACACACACAGCTGTACAGTTAAATGAGAGTGTTTTGAATGAAACAATGTAGGTGTTTATTGAAATTTCAAGTATGAAGATGCACATAGTTATATTAATTCTCTCTCTTGCCATTAAAATGAAAAGCCAAACAGCTTTTCATTTTAATGGCATTTTAATTTTTTTATCCCTTTAATATCTCTCTCTTGCCCTTAGAGGACGCAGCAGAGGACTCACATGATGGTTGCATTAATTCATCATGAATCCTAATCCAGTGACCCTACCCATCCTGAGGGATGGATGGGATGGATCGAAGAAGAAACTAAATCATATAACTTATTTTTGAATAATTGCATAAGTATACATTATATATAAAGAGGGGGAAAGACCACTTTAATTACTTTTTAATTATTTTTGAACAGTACCTTTTTCAAATAAGCACTAGGAATTAATCGACTTAGATCTGCAAGACAGTTGTTCATTCGGTCTCGTCTCCTTTTTTCAATGATTCGATGGGACATTGGATCCTATTAACAGATGACGTGAATAATTAAAAAACTTATAAAAAAGATGACTCTTATAAATCTATTAAAACTTGTTAAAATCACTCTGAAAGGCTAAATGTAAGAGATAGCATTTATTGAAATTTTAAGTATAAAGATGCACATAGTTATATTAATCCTCTTGCTCTTCCCCCCCCCCTTCTATCTCAGTAATGCACACACATACATTAAAATGATGTAATAAAATGTTTAAAATAATAGAAAGTCTTTGGATCTTTGGCAATCTTTAATAATAAAGAAATTAGGTCAGAGCTCTTTATTGTTATTATTATTATTACCCAAGATCCCATGGAGTCGAAGACTCATCTAGGAGGTCCTTTTATCATACACACAGCTCATCATACCTTGCTTTAAACACACTCAAATTCTCTGTAGACACCACACTCTCAGGCAAGGCATTCCAATCATTCACAACTCTATTAAAAAAACCTGCTTCTCACTCCCCTACTCACACCCTCTTTATGGTTTCCAGGGATGACCTTTGGTTCTCCCCTGATCTCCCACTATTTTCTGTAGAAGCTCTCCAGCATTGATCCTATAACAACACCTTACTAACTTGTAGGTTTCTATCATTTCTCCCCTCTTCCTCCTGTCAACAAGACTTTGCAATTTGTATCTTTTCGATCTTTCCTCATACTCGACATTCCAGAGGTTAGAAACTACCTTAGTCAGTCGCCTCTGGACCATTTGTAACATCTCTTCGTCCTTCTGAAAACCAGGTGACCAAATCTGGGCACAATAGTCCATGTGTGACCTAATCAAAGCCTTCTACAATGGAACAAGAATCTCCCTACTTCTACAAGTCAGTGTCCTCCACATCATTCCCAGAACTCTTTGTGTTATCTTCACAATTTTGACTGTGTCCCCTAAATTTCAGATCCTTATCCACTATCACCCCCAGATCTCTTATTTCCTCCACCTCTGACAATATATCCTCACCAATCATAAATTCTGCATCCCATTTTTGTTTTTCAAAATTTAAAACCCTTACATTTTGCAACATTGAACTCATATCCCCATTCCCGTGCCCAATCACTCAATTTATTCAAATCTTCTTGTTAGGCCACAACATCTTCTCTACTCTTCATGGACATCTCGATGGAATCTGAAGAATTATAATGGGGTGTGAATAATAGTTATCATGATAACCAGGGCTGGCGGAACCAGGCATGCAGAGCATGCAGATGCTGCTAAGAATGGGGTGCCGCCGCTGGGGAACTGTTCATAAGTTCATTTTTAAGAAACATAGTTTTTATCACGAAAACAAAAGATTCTTAGAATGATCAATATTAAAATAAATATGGCCGGATACACAGAATAAAAATTAAAAAAAAAATTGTATATTGCCGCCTCTTTGATCAGCTGGCTTTACAATTTTGCAGCGAGAGCAGGCTAAATGCTTGCCTGCAGAATGTTATGTCTACTGCAGTCTATCTAAAGTGAAACGGTGAATGATTTTTATGCACAGAAACATTTGTTAACATGTGGTACTCATCTCAGTAGGCTACTGACAGTAACGTAGTGCGGACTATTATTTCGTCTCTGTGTCGTGTAAGATTCCACAGGATGTGATTTATGTGCAACAATAAGGGAACAACTGGAAAAATGGAACATTCCTATTGAAGACATGCGAGGTCAAGGGTATGACAATGGGGCAAATATAAAAGGGAAACATATGGGCTCCAAAATTTGCTTTTGAACAAAAATCCTCAAGCTTTTTACGTGCCATGTGCTGCTCATACTCTAAATTTAATCATTAACAGTGCAGCCAAAGTGAATGCTGATACAATTAGTTTCTTTGCAATTATTCAAGAAATATATAATTTCTTTTCATTCTCTTACAAACGTTGGCCAATCCTTTTAAAGTTCATAAAAAATTAACATTGAAACAGCCATCAGAAACGCGATGGGAAAATAAAATTGATGCCATCTGCCTTCTATGATATCAGTTAGGAGAAATTTACGATGCACTTTTTGAAATTTTAAATAAAATAATGAAAATTTTAATAAAGATACAGCACAAACATTATGTGCTAAAATAAAGGACTACAAATTTATTTGCTCTCTTATAACTTGGCATGATTTACTTAACAGAATAAACCCTGTGAGTAAAATGCTTCAAGACAAAAATATGAACATTACACTTGCTTAAGAATCTATCGAAAACTTAAAAATATTCTTACAAGAGCATTTATCAGATACAAATTTTAAAGACGTTCTAAAAAAGGCAAAAGAACTGAGTGAAGAGGTGGATGAGCCAGTTTTAATTTAAAACTGGTACGGAAGTTCGATGACGAAAGAAGACACGACAATTTGACTACAAGCATCACGATGAAACGCCACACTCACCAGAAGATAAATTTAGAGTGAATGCGTTTTATACACTTCTAGACGTTGCAATATGTTCGTTAATAGAACGTTTTGAACTTTAAAACATATGATAATTTCAATTTCTTGTATAGATTACTCCAAATTAATAAGAAAGACTTACGAAACAATTCTGACGATTTAGAGATTCTCTTGAAGGAGGGGAAAATAAAGTTCTAAATGCAATAAAACTATATGACGAGTTATGTGCTTTCCAGGATATTTTTCGGAAGGATAATTTAAATATTCAAAACCCTTTCGATATTCTTAATTTTATTGTGTCCAATAATTTATCTTTCCCTAACTTTTCAATTGCTTTAAGAATACTATTAACCTTTCCTGTTGTGTAGCGAGTGGTGAACATTCCTTTTCCAAGTTGAAAGTGATTAAAACCTACTTAAGAACAAGTATGTCACAATAAAGGCTTGTTAGTTTGGCGTTAATAGCTATTGAAAATGATATATGTGCGTAATTAGACATTAAGACTATTATTTCTGATTTTGTGAATATGAAATAATAAAGAAAATTTCAAGCATATTTATGTAATTTAATTTATTTTCTGTTATTCTGTAAAGATGTTATTTTTTGAATACGTATATTAAATGGTCTAATTATTTCTGAATTCTTTTCTTATTTTCTCATCTATCTTGAATTTCTTTTATTTTCTAAAAGATAGTTCCACTTATAAAAATTATTAAAAAATTTTTACAAGTTATTAAGAATTTAGTAACTTGTAAAATGCAAGAATTTTTTAAACTTTAGTTCAAATAAATTTTAACTTTGATTAAAATTCATTTTAATTTTGTTAGCGATTCAGGTCGGTGAGAAGGCTATAATCCCTGTATCATTATATTCAATGATTAAAGTGAAGTGGCTTTATCAAAATTTGCTTTAACTTTTGAGAATTTTTTTGAATATTTGGGTTTTTAAGTATTATCCTGCCTGGTCAACACCCCTAGTTCGTTACATTTAGCTCACCAATTTGTGGCTGTTCTGTCAAAATTTATTTAAGAAATTTCAAATAATTAAAATTTTTATTATCGTAAAAGGACCACACATGTCCGGATCGTTACAGCGGCGCTTAGATAGAAATTGCATACGGGCAGCAAAGACCCTAGTGCCGGTTCTGATGATATCTATTATTCACACACTGCCTATCATACCTTTCATTAAACTCACTGTTTGGCCAAAGACTCGTGACTCTTCCATACACTAATCTTTGATATCTCTCCGTTATCTATCCTCTTATCCATATCACTAGTTTCATATCCATCCGTATTCATATTCCATTTATGTGACAACATCGTGTGGTATTCTGTCGATGCCTTTGCGGCAGTATCATTGTGTATTCATTTCTTTTATCTAGCTCAACTGTCACTTTATTATAAAAATAATGAGTAAATTACTAAGTCAAGACTTACCCATAACAAAACCATGCTGTCCCCATAGACCAGGGGTGACCAGAGTTTTTTACAGCCAGAGCCCTAGTTACCTAGCAGAAATTGTTAAGAGTCTCATCCCAAAGGTCTAAAACTAGTCTCTATTACAGTTTTAGATTCTTCAGTAAATTTTGTCATGAAGTTAATTTGGTTATTAACTGAAGATTTCAACGATTTAAGCTTTTTAATTCGTATTTCAGATTTTTCTGGATGTTGAGACAAAAACTCTCGATGCAATTTTTCATAATGATGTTTTAAATTCCTTACTTTGAAATTGTCACTGTTGAACTACAGATGAGGCAAAAAACTTTATCATTTTTCTCAATAAAAGCAATCTTCTTCCCATTCTTCCTTAAAATTTCTGTTCGTCGATATACTTCTGCTTCTGTTTATTTTCATGAGTCATGCTGCAAAATATTCTATAATAAAATTTTAAAAATAAAATATTAATATTTAAATTATTTAGAATTTAAATTATTACCTTTTTATTAATATAAAAAGGCTCGGTAATAGTATGGGGATGTTTCAGTTGGATGTGGCATGGCTCATTTGTGGATATGCCCAAAACCATGATGTCTGATGGCTATCTGGACAATTTCATTCTTCTGATGCTGTGGAAGTACTTCGGCAGCGACTCTTGTATGTTTCAGCACACCAATGCTCCATGCCATACTGTACTGCGTGTCTGAGACCGGTTTCAACAAAACAAAGTTGAAGTGTTATTCTGACCAGCTCAGAGTCCAGACCAAAACTCCATTGAACATCTTTGGGACGAATTAAAATGCCAAATTCACTCCAAACCACAGTGGCCATCATCAGCAATTGGGGTAGCTCTGCATGAGGAATGGAAGAATGTTTCTGTTGCAACATATAAGAAATTGGTTGAAAGCATACCCTGAAGGATAGCTGCTGTCATTTAGGCCAAAGGTGGTCCCAGTCAATACTGGAAATGTAATTAAAATACATTTTTTTGACCACAACTAGGTGAAATAATTTTGTCAACATAGGGTATTTTCACACTTGTCTTCATCCATCTAACTCCTACCTCATTTATCCTTCTAACCCCAGGTATACTGGCTGCTTTTTTCTTCAAACAACTCTTGATCATCCTCCCTTGCAGATTCTTATGTTGTAGCCCTTCTTCACACTGACTCTTAAGCTTGTCATAATCCCCTGCTTTGTAGTTTCACATAATATCCCTTCTTAACTGAAAATGTCACATGTTTGGGAATATCCCAGATGAAGAGTGCATAGTTACTCTCCCAAATCACTAGTAATGTGGCTATCTTGATTATTGACTAATCCTTGAATGTTATCACCAGATCTAGTACATTCACATTTTGAGTCCTTCCCCCCCCCCACCCCCATCTTAAGTAATAACTTTACTGAATAATAACATTACTCTTAGTAGCTGTATAAATGACGTCCTTTTTCCTTTCAGTCCCTGCAGTTGAAGTCTCCATAATAATCATTTGCTTTGTCCTCATGCTAATTTGCTAATGTATGCGTTCATATTCTCCCTGTAGTCTCTTGACTATAGTGCAGCTGACTACATATTTTATCCTGTTGGACTTAGTGTCAAATCAGATAGCCTTAAATGCATTGCCTTCTGCTTATCTGCTTTCTTGCTGATTCCACTATTTTTGCTGCAGATTTGTTGTCATTAGCAAAACTCTTGCAACCATCTTGCTCTCTCTCTTTTCTCCTTGAAAATATGATAAAACCTCAATAACTGTCATCCTCCATCAATTAAGTCTCACTAATGTCTATAACTATTAGCCAGGTTGAGCTACCTGATGCCAAAATGTCTCCTAGATGCTTCTGGTATTAGTATACAATAACTGCAGAATCCACTTGAGCCCACAAGTCCCCTTACATCTTGTGAAACTATCATATTCAAATTTAAGATCCAAGAAATTATATTCAGCATTTTTTGATCCATTTGCACACTTACTTGTTTCAATGGTACTTGCACATACAGTTGGATGCATTTCCCCTAATAGTGCTAGACTATGTACTTTCAAATTCTCATTGAACAATGCTATCTCCAAATGCCTAAGTCCAAATTCATTCAAGCACTGTTCATCACTGATATTGTAAGTCCTTTTATCTATCAAATATACTCAACCCATGCACACCATTTGAGATCCTAACCCTTATTCTCAACTTGCCACTATCATACCATGGCAGCAGACTTGCAATCTTTACTCTTATGCTTCTTTCATACTATTTCTCATACAATATCATACCATACTTGTCACTTGTCAGATAATTCATTCCTGTTAAAATAATTATCTCTTTCACCTTCCTTTTATCATTAGATACTTCTTTTATCACAGAGTTATTATATAAAAAAGTCCCAGATGAGAGCCTGACAGAATCATATTCAAAGGTGCAAATATTAAACATGTTGGGAGGATGTAATGAGGAAAGGCAAAAGACATGATTATTTTCATAGGTATGAATGATCTATTATTTTTTGTGATCCCTCCCTCTTTCATTCTTTTTATATTCTGCCTTCTCTTCCCTTCTTGTCCCTTACATGTCTTCATTCTTTCAATTCTCTGATGTATCACTCATCGTATATTTCTCCAATCATTTGAGCTCACATTTTGCCCTGTGAAAGATTTCACATAAACACGTTCTCTCTTTTTCATTACTACCTTGTCATTCTCCTCATCTTTCATTACTTCTTTTATGTTGTCCACCTTTACTCACTTTCAACTACCTTGCCAACATCACATTATACTGTCTTTTATCACTTTGCTATTACGTTTCTTATTCATCCCATACTTCAGAATTCCATTCACATGTTTGTGGGTTCGTAGTGCACTAAAAATCTCCCTAAAAATTTTTCATACTTTTCAGAAGAAGGATCATTATTCGGCTGATTAATGATCCTTCTTCTGATAACTCACTTCAACTGCTAACTCACAGTTTTTTCCTTATGTCATTTCTACAGGCATGGGCATTCCACTTAACTATCATCCATTATTCCTGTGCTTTCCACTGGGGTTATTAACTATTAACACATTAATGGATTTGTAGTTGAACAATAAAATTATGATGGCTATTCATCATAATTTTGTTCAACTATAAATCCATTAAACTTACTTCTTTTCTTCCTCCTTCATTCCATTTGCCTTTATTCTCTGAAACAAAATGATCCCAATAACTGCAACTTGTAGCTTTTCAAGAAAAATCTCAGCAGGTTCCTTCACCCTTAATTCTTGCCTATAAACTGTAGATTCTGCAACTGCTCATGTGGTATTGTTATAAAAAAAAGATGAATGAATAGTTGTAGTAGTTTATATATCAATTTTATGTTTGCTTTTTTTCTGATATTCCCATCCACAAAAGGATATAAACCTAGTACATTAGTACTGTGCATGCCAAAGATATTTTTCATATTTTTTAGTTTTATTTATTTATTTATTTATTTTTTTGTACATGGTCCAGTAACTCTGCTCTAGAGACAAACATGGGACTTTTCAAGCCACTTCAGGCCCCAATAAACAGAGCAAAAGTCTCTCATTGGATGATGAAATTCATCTCCCACCTTAGAATAGTCACAAACATCCATACCAATGGCAGGATTCAAACTCATAGCCTAGCCTGTTGATTGGAGAGCAAGCAGCATTCAGCCTAGCAAATGGATGACAGCATGGAAAATGCTTCCAGTGGTTTGAACAAGTTTTAAAGATAGTGGTAGAATCACATGTCAGTTCAGCTGAATGAGATCCATGAAAATCTGTAAAAGAGCCATAAGAAAAAAACATCAATTGTCAGTCTAACAAGGAGTGCAGTGAGACTGGTAGAGTTTGAAAGAAAGACAGAGAGAGAGATCATTAATCAACTGGAATGATCTATTCAACGCAGAATTTTTACAGATTCAGGACATCAAAGTAATGTGTCAAACAGAAGGATTTCCTGACATTTCAGGATGTTGAGACAGTTATCTCAGTTGACTTAGCAGCATCAGTAGGCAGCTGAGATATGCTTATGATAAACGAAGCTTGTGGCTATCTTTATTCAAGAAAGCTGAAACCTTTTGGAAAATAATATAAGTAATGGGTAATGTGAAATCAGGTGAGAAATCTTTTTTTTTGTGAGGAAATGAGTAATATTGGATTTTGGAGGGATTAAAACTGCCAGGAGAGGGTTGGATATAGCCTGTAAACAGATTCACATTTTAGAAGCAGGTTTAGATATTTATGAGGTCTTGTTTGATTGATTGTGTGTGTGTGTGTGTGTGTGTGAGTGAGGAATTCAGAAAGTACAGTACAGTAGTTTGTAATATCTAAAAAATCGGCAGCAGAACACACACTATTTCAGACAAATAACGTACTTTTAGGGACCACTTGGTGGCAGCACTTGTCTGCCTCTCTTTGTCGGATGTCGTTTATACTTAGTTATAGTCTTGGGATCGCTGTCTGATTGGCTGCTGGTGGAGATTGAACTTCCTCCTCAGTCTACAAAAGTTGGAGCTAAGACAGGCTCACCTACTCCTTATAGGGAACATAAGGCGTTTGCAGATTTATTTTTTTATATCTAAAAAATACTGAGCAGAAAAGATGTTCTAAACAGTATATTATATGTATATAATCAACTATCGGCATCAGTTCAGTTATCCAGTAAAATGAAACACACCAGTTCAAAGGTATAGATGAAGAGGTTAATATTTAGCCAAATTGTTCTGTCTGTATTATTTAAGGCACTGGTGGTAATTATAAGTTTTGATGGTGTGTCCTGCAATTTGTCATATGAAAAAGTGAAATGGCATAATTAAAACTGTGAATACAATTTGATGAAAGAGATAGAGGATAAAATTCTCTTCTAATGCCATTTCATTCCCCAAAGGAGGATGCGGTGATACTCTTAGCTACACCTTTTACTAAAAATCGGTAGGTATCCATCTCTGCCTTCCCTTATTACAAAGATTAAGTGCATGCCAGACAAAAAAACGATGTTCCTTGCCCTAACTAGTATCTATTTCTGTACACTGTACTTGCATGTATTCTGCTTTGCTTTAACTGAATTGTGGGATTAAAGATACGAGTTTCTTCCTGGAGAGGAAAGAAAACCTACTTGCTTGCACTAAATATCATCTTATTCTCGCTTATTCCTTAAAAAAATTGCGGGAAAGTTATCCTCTTGTAGGTGATTAGGACTAGTCTTTATGCTACAAACTTAGCGGCATGGAAGTTGCCATAATACTGTACAGGCCTTAAAGGAAAAAGTCTAGATGAAAGTGAGAGTCCTGTGTACTTCTGCAATAGTAAGAAAGCTTCAAATGGAAATGTAATCCTTGATGACTAATGCTGAGTAGCCTCACTTGTGACCATTTAATTACCAAAAAAAAAAAAAAAAGGCAGTTCTGTCTGATTAGAACAAGTTCTAATCTAACAAACCGACAAGGGTCAAAGTCCTGAAAAGGTTAAGATCAGTAAGTTAGGAAGGTGCTCTTCCTTCCCTGTGGACTGAGAGTGAGAGAAACCTGGATGACGATTCATTCGATGGTGCTTTCAAGCAATCAAAAAATGGATTAATGTATTTCTCATTTAAAAAGGATCGAAAGGAGAACAATCAGTCAACAGGTCAGTATGTCTCTTCTCTTTTTAGGAATATGAGTAGATCGCTCTTATACTTTTTTGCTCCTTTGATATGCTGTCAAAATTTTCCTTACATATGATAGCATCTCTCATGATTTTACTACTTTAACTTTCTTGCCTTAGTAGTGCCCACTTTTTCTTATTTAATCACCATTTATTCATCAAGCACAGGATCGGACTGGCATTGTACCATATTTCGTATTTCAATGCAGGTCTACCCAAGTACGAGACTGGCAAAGGATTTTTATCAAACACAGCAATGTTAATATAAAGTAATTATTTCAGATTTGCAAATTTTTTATATATGACACGTAGAGTTTGCCACCTTTTAATTTCACATACTGACAGAAATAATGTAGTTATGGGAATTACTTTTTTTTTCCAAAAATATATATATTGAAAAATTATATTTTTAATTAAAACGGCAATGTCACACAATATGTAGTATATTGTATCATTTATAATTTTCAGGTATATTTTTGTTTAATGCATTTTTGTAATTTAACCTGCTCATGCTTATTTATAAAATAAAGAAATTTTGCAGATTTTATCAAAATGTTACTTAGTGTACAGGGCAAATGAGTTCTACCCAAGATTCAAGTATGCCACCAATGGCACGTATGTTTTCCCTAAGCAAGCACTGTTTTTTCATCACCAAATTCAAGGAAATGTGCATTTTTTAAAAATGTTTTATGGCTAAGGTAGTTTATTTTAACACAAAAGTTTAAAATAATATAAAACTTTTTATGGGAAGAATATCAACACAATATACTGTAATTATAATGTGTATCCCTGTGTAAATGCCGTTTGCATCTAAAGCGCTGGAACGCCCAAAGAAAGACCATTCAAAGTTCCATTCTCTAGTGTCACTGATTAGAGGAACTTTTTCTAAGCTTTTCTTTGACTGGTTCCCAAGTTAGTCGATCTCTAGCACGGGTGAGTGGGTTTTTTTTTTCTCCCAGAAACTCTGTCATATCCTGTAAATTCAAGATCGACCATAAAACCTAGATTATTTCACACAATAATATATTGTGTTAGTGTGAGGGACAAAAGGGTGGTGATAGTTGTGTGTAGTGTAGTGTGCCCTTTAGAAATTAGATACAGCTAAACGGCCATGCCTAATCCTTGTGGGGAAATAAAAGACATTAAGAGATTTCTTAAATTTTTGCTGTTTATTATGATTTTTTATGATGTTGCTACTAAGTTCAATTATTAAAAACATTCCTTTAACTTATCAAAAATCATCTGCTTCGTTTCTTTTAATTTATTACTATTTGACTACTAATTTTTTGAGTCAGTAATGATATTAATTCATTTTGAATTTCGGTCCAGACTGATTCAGTTTTTTCTTGTTGTTTTCCAAGTATTCTTAAATTTATTTAAACGACTTTTCAAAACATTATCAAACAAACCGAACAATTCGGCGATTCTGTTTCGTGTAACTGTGTTGAGGATCCTCTCAAACAGAGGGTCCCAACTTGTTCTGTGGAACCCTAGGTAAAATGATACTGATAAAATCCACTGATAAAATGTGGGGTTCTGCAATAAAATTAGTTTATGAGCAATAAAATCAGTTTAAAATATGTATGAAAAGTTTATATTTAAATAAAGTTTCAAAATTTTCAATGAAATACGTTCAGTGAAGTGGGTGGTGGGAGAATCGAATACTTGCATTCGATTCTCCCACCACTAGTTCAGGGATATCCCTTGATGAACTTATGTGTAATGAGGCGGGGCGCAGTTGTACATCGTATGAATGGGTCCATTTCCGACTTTAAATAACTTTTTACAGGAATCGAACTGTGAAATTGACGAGGAAATTCAAAAAGAATTTATTTGTCATCTAAAATCAATAAATATGACATTAAAAGAATATTTTCCTCTGCTAAAAATATGACAATAACAATTGAGTTTTCAATCCTTTCAATATTAAAGAAAAGCCAGAGGAACTTTCTACTTCAGAATATGAAAATTTCATAGACCTGACATCAAACAGCCAAATAAAAGTTAAATTTAATGACGTTTCATTAAATGAGTTTTGGTGTGACTTAAAAGAAGCATATCCAAATTTATTCAAAAAGGCAAATCGTTGTTTGTTACCGTTTAGGTACCACACATTTGTGTGAAAGCAGATTTTCGCTCTATACTAACAAAAACAAAATACAGAGGTAAGTTGGATGCCACTCCTCATATTAGAACTCAGCTGTCTACAAACCAAATTTTGAAAGAATATTAAAAGAAAAAAAGTTTAACCTTCACATTACTTACCAGTTTGAATTAATAATACTTGCTTTTCCATTATTAATCTGGATGTTTTTTTTTTTTTTTGTATTTTCAATAAGTTATTTTTGATTTGTTGTTTTATTTATAATCATGAAAATTGTCAGGGTTCCAATTTTTTTTTAGCAAAGTGAAAAGGATTCGCGTTTAAAATAAGTTGGGAACTACTGCTCTAAAGTATAAATTATGAGACACTGTTATTCGATTTTTTGCGCAAACGACACAAACATCTTTCCCGTTTTTATTTTCTTTACCAATTCAACATTTGTGTTCGAAATCTATACTTTTGTATAGTTTAAAAACAAGTTTTAAAGCGCTTACGTAGCGCATTTGGAAAACAACGGTACATTGTGCCCTTAAACTAGAAAGGATTAGAGTTCGATCTGTATGGGTTTTTTTCGATTGAAGATTTATTAAGCGATCTGAAGTAGGGATTTTTTTTTTTTTTCTCTCTCAGAAACTCGGGTATTTTCATACCACATATAGGCAAATCAGCCAGACAATAATAGTTGCTGGAGAGCGGTAGATGGCGTCGTATGTAGTTGCTGGATTAAGTAAATAGTGGAGACAGTGAGTTGTGTGCAGTAGAGTAGAATACACTCCCTCGATGGACTCCTTTCAGGTTTTCGTTTCTTGCCACATTTAAAAATTAGATATGCGTTATTAGTTTTCATGACATTACTGGGCACTAAAAAGATTTTCCCAACTTATTTGACCTTTTTTTTTTTTGATGAATTTACTTAAAATTACTCAAATCTTTGTTTAAAAAATTCGTCAACAAGGATAATATACACCATTGATATTTCCAGAAGAAATCGGTTAAGTCCGATCATCACCGTCATTTTTTAAATCGTCTTTGCAATAATATCAGCAAATTTTCGCGAGCATTGGTCAACGGGTAAAATAACAATGTCTCATACCTGAACTGGCTATTTTTTAACTACTCGATCACAGAAATATATGGTCTGAAATATTTTGATCTTCCACACTGTGTGTGCGCGCGCGACATTGGTACCTCTCGCGAATCTTTTGACTTCATAGTTATGAATGTTCTTCATGTTGAGTAGAAGCTTTCGCTTCCTTTACACCTTTCTGCACCAGGTTTCTCTTCGCATCTGTCTTCTGTCGGCACACCTGATTCAGTAGATTCCACCAAAAATGGAAAACAAAAACTACCAGGTTGAATGCCTAATCATGCCTTTTTTTTATTTCATTTTTAATATACTGCACCAGATAGTTGTTTTCATGAATATGTTCTTAATTCATTTACTGTAAGAGTAAATAATTATTTTAAATTAATATTCAATAAAATGTAATAAAGAGGTGAAGGTAAGACCTATAGACCAGATCACGAAAAGTGTGCTCCAGGATATTAATGAGGAGGCAATGCCGATCACAGGAGAACAAAGATCACAGTTTTCATCACATAACTCTCCATTATCTCAGTCATTGTTATGCAAGGACATGAGAGAGAGAGAGAGAGAAATGGAGATAGTCAGAAAGGAATCTGAATGTATGAGAGCTGAATGGAGGATAATGAATAAAACAGGACTCTTGAGAATAGTTTAACTGATGCAACAAGAACAAGAATGAGTGGGGGAGAGAGTCGGATGAATGTGAGAGAGAAAGGGAGAGAGCTGAAGTGACAGCAAGTCGAGAAAATTAAAGAATAGAAAGAGAGGTGCTGAGAGGATGCCGTGAAAGTGCAAAAGAAATGAATGTGTGAGAGTAATACAAGAGCATACGAGAAAAGATAGAGTGAAGGACGCCATTGCAAGCAATGAAGCCATGACAGGTATAATATATGGTGATTCAATGATTCAGGGTGTGCAGAGTAACATGTTCAAAGAGTGTTCCTGGTGAAACAATAGAGAATATGACCTTAGCGATGAAGAGAGGGCAGAATGTAGATGAGATTATAGTAATTGTTGGTACTGACTTGAGAAGCAGCGTTAATCGAGTGGCACAGCATTTGAGAGCAATGTTGGAGATTGTGTAGCAGAAAAGTGTGAGGGGGGGGAGTAAGGTAGTGAGTGTACTTCCTCACTTTGACAATGCAAAGCAGAGCATAGTGACAATGAAAGATATAATTGCAAATATGTGTAGGAAGATAAATCTAGAATATGCTGATATTTGAAGTGCATTTGATGGTAAAAGAACACTATGCAAAAGATGGGTTGTATCTGAATGGGGAGAGACATAAGCTTTTGGAGAGGTTGCTGTTCTCTGAGTAAGTGGAAGTGTTTGAACAGTGAAACTACAATTGAGAGGGTTAAAAGCAGGAAGTACACCCTTATTTCGGGAAGATGTTTCAGGAGATAAGATAAACATTGGAGATTGCAGACAATAATGGATATGGGGCCAGCAGTAATGACTTAGCTGGCATATATACAGAGAGGACAGAGAACTTCCCTTTTCTATATACTAATTCCAAGAGCATTAGGATTAAAGGGAATGAATTATTAGAACATTGATTCAGTTTCCCCTAAAATGATTGGATGACCAATGATATTAAGAATGAATTGCAGATTAAAAAAAGTTATTGAAAAGTATAGCATTAGAGGCGGTACACAGTTGCATGAGGAATACAAAGTTCAATTTCTTTCAAAAACATTAGTGAAACATGGTTAACAGAGGATGGGGTCTTAACAGGAATAGAGGTAGAAGAATATATTAATTGTAAGCAGGATGGGTGTGAGAAAGAGTGGCAAAGTATTGCTTATGGTAGCAGATGTCATGCACCCCCCCCCCCTCCGCAGATAGAGAGCCAGAAGGGTTATAATATGTACGGTTTTGAAGGTGTATGGTGTGAATTAGAGGTTGGCAGCAACAACAGCCTGGTGTACAGCAACATCCAACTATATATCTGGCAGGACCAGATATATAGTTGGATGTTGCTGTACACCAGGGAATGTAGAGGGAATGAACAGAAAATGTTCAGACAAATTGGCTTGGTGAGCGGAAAGCAAATGATCATTATGGATGATTTTAATTATGGGAATATAGATCAGAGAGAGGAAGTAGCCTATAGTAATAAGGAAAGTCAATTTTTGGAATTCTTGAGGGACAAATGTCTTAGACAGTTGTCCCTCAAGAATGTGTTGGAGGGAACGCGCAGATCAAGAGTTTTGGATTTGATTATAGCGTAAGAGGATTTGAAAGTGACTGAAATGTTATACTTGCCTCTGCTTGGTGAAAGTGAGTATGTGGTATTGATCTGGAGAGTGCACAAGCGCGAAAGTCTTAAACAGAAAGGAATTGATGTGGAATTATTAGAATTCCACAATTAGGCAATTTTTAACAGTCTTAGAAACCAATTTGGGGCTGTGTCATGAATCGAGAGCCAGAGGGTAAAGAGCTCAATGGTGCATGAAAGCTAGTTAAGGCCCATTTGCTAAAAGCAGTGCCAAAGTGTATACCTTTCTTTCGTTCTTAATCCTCCTCTTCCCTTTTATAGTGTCGAGGTTTCTTATTCTTGCAACCGTACCAGTCTCGAGGATAAAGTGGTTCCCTATGCCTCCCGGTGTGTCCTATGTCTGTAGATGCGTGTGTTCACGAGACCAGTTTGACTGTTCTGGGGGAAGAAAGACTCTAGTTTCCTAGTGAAAAAAAACCCTGCCTCCGTATGAGACCGGCTAACTAACTTTATCTGATCTCTTTCGTCGAAAGAGACCAGATAAAGCTTCCTCACGTCACTGATGAGAATCGAACCCGCGTCTTTCCAACAAAAGGGCTTCGTCTATAACGACTGAGCTACGGAGGCTCAAAGTGTATACCACGAGGGGAAAAAAATTAAGAATTTTGGGTAAATTGGATGACTAATGATATTAAGAAAGAATTGCTGATAAAAAAAAGGTTCTAGAAATTATAGAATGAGAGGTGGTGCACAGTTGCACGAGGAATACAAAGTTCAAACAAGAAAGGTGACTAGTATGGTCGGGAAGGGAAAATTTGAATATAAGAGGTTAGCACTACATTCAAGGGACAACCCTAAGAAATTTTTTCGTTCTGTGGACGAATGGTCTTGCTAGATGGAAAAGGTGAAGCAACGACCAAAGTGAATGATATTGTAGAGCTGTTTAATGATTACTTTATTAGTGTTTCATTCTTGGGGAGGGGGGGAGTGAGTCGTATGTCAAACATTGGAGAGGGTTGACAGGTTAGAAGTGAATTTGATGTATTTACTTCACTTCTATTTCATCAACCCTCTCCATGATCTTTGGCATAAGTTCAAAACTTTTGGATTTAATAAGTACTCTGGATGTCAGCAAGGCTGTGGGATTGGATGAAATTTCACGAGTCTTAAGGGAGGGCGCTAAAGAACTTACAACTCCCTTGACTTCGCTATTTAATGAATGCCTTGCAACTAGAAAACTCCCTGAGGGAGGTTTCTAGTTGCAAGAGGGTAGAGGGAGGATACCATAATGACACTGCATAAGGGCAGTGGGAGAATGGAGGCATCAAATTATAGACCAGTTTCTGTTACTTCTGTGGTTGTTAAGGTATTAGAAAAATTGGTAACAACTCGTATACAAAACTAGGCAGATGAAAATAATATTATTTGTGAAGATCAGCACGGATTTGTTAAGGAGCTTTATTGTGTCATGATAAAGTAACAAGAATGGTTGATGAGGGAAATGTATACACTGTATTTTTTTTTTTAATTTTGAAAAAGGCATTTGAAGGGTACCACATGATAAAGTGATATTTAATCTGCAGCATATGGGTTTAGATATTAAGCTGGTAGAGTGGAATGACAATTGGTTGTCTGAGAGATATCAAAGGGTTGTGTATGGAGGGACAATTTCAGGGAAAAGGAAAATTACCAATGGAGTTCCACAGTCTCTGTGCTGGGACCACTACGTTTCAACCTTTATATCAATGATATTGTCACTGAAATTCAAGGAGATATTCAATTGTTTGTGGATGACGTGAAGCAGAGGATGGTTATTGAGAGTAGTGGCTCTTCAGAAGGATCTGAATAAACTAGAAACATGTGCATAATGAGTTCGCAAACAGTTTAATGTTCATAAATGTAAAGTTTTGAAGTTTGGAATTAGCAAATGGGATACTGCATACTCCATATGTGGATATACTGGAGGAAACTGAGGAAGCATGAAATGTTGGGTTTATGGTGGATCGACATTTGAAATTTAAAGAGTATGTTGCAAAGGTGATTAAGATAACTCAGGGGATTGTTGCAATATTAAGACGAACAATAATCAGCAGACGTAAAATGGTAGTGATTCTATTGTATAAGGCCTGATCAAGCCACATCTAGACCACTGTGCTCAATCTGGTCACCGGAGTTTAGAGGGGATGAAAATACTTTGGAGAGAGGGTGAAGAGACTGTTGACAAAAATGATTTCAGGACTTTGAAATGTAAGCTATAGGGATAGATTGATGTCATGGAATTTACCGGTTGCATACAAGAGAGATTTTTCGGATAGTGGAAAATAAGGGGCAAGAATTAGAGGCCATCCCTGGAAATCGCACAAGGAAGTGGAGAATAAGATGGTTAGAAGTATTTTTTTTTTATGTGGAGAGTGGTGGGTGAGTGGAATGCATTGTCTATGTTGTGAATGAGTGTAGGCTTCAGTATGATAGATATGTTACAGGCAGGAGAGATTTTTTGTAAGTCTCTGGACTTTTCTGATATATGTACGCTTATTTCACATTACAAGGTAATATAATGTAATTTTTACTTCTACCTCGATGAGTCTTTGACTCCAGGAGAGTTGCTGTAATAATACAGTCTTGCCATAAATACTGTTACAACTCTTCACATCCCTGCTCTGCCCACAGAATTGAGTAAGCCTGGTTCCGTTAGTGGTGCTGTGCGCAGCCAACATTCGCGTGTTTATCAGTAGAGAGAGAGAGTTGTCTAGCTGTATAGGTTAACATGCAGTGGGGAGATTATGAGAACCGTGTAGCTGTAATAGCACTTCACAAGGTTGGAATGCAGCTACATATTATTTTCAGCATGCTAAAAACACTCGGGATCAGTAGAATGTTTGTGTATCAGACTACTAATGGTTATAGCGATAAGGAATACGTATCTGACCGCCAAAGAAAAAGTCAACCATACTGCGTTAGGACACCACAGCTTGTGAGGGCTGTAAAGGCAAGCCTCCATAATCCTCTGATCATGCAGAAAGTGATGTCGCGAGAGATAAACGTTTTGCAGAGAACAATGTCATGTGTACTAACTGATGACCTGGGAATGAGAGCCAATCGTCGTTCTACTAAACACTTCCTAACACCGTATGATGCAGAGGGTGATAAAATCAAAGGCACTTCTCCGGCGATATGCAAGCATGCCCCGGATGGTCGCATAGTACCCAGGATTCAGAGAGGTCATCATCCTGCATCAGTGATGGGGGAGGGGAGGAGTGACATATTAGGGATTAATAAAGTTGCATTTCTGCAAGAAAGGGATCAAAACCTCCACCAAAGTTGTCTGCCTACTGTGAAACAACACCTTGTTTCACAGTAGGCAGTGGACCTTCCATCCAGATTCAGGTCTTGCACGCAAGGCGAGAATCACACAACAGTGGTTGGAGGTGAACGTGCGCAACCACATATCACTATCTGATTGGCCGTCTGAAAGTCCCAATCTGAATCCCTTGGACTTCAAATTGTGGAACTTGAGGGGGGGGGGTGTAACGTGCAAGACACGACACTCCAACATCGCCGGCCTGGAGGTGGATTTGGAGCGAGCAGCGACAGCGTTCCTGTTGGATGTTGTGCGTGTGTGCCGCCATTGATATGCGGCCTCACAGACTCGGGCATGCATGAAAAGAAAAGGGGGACATTTGAACATTTTGTTCTGCTAATGTGGTTTGTATGTGCTGAAAGCTATAAATGATTTGAGAGATCAAAAGTCTATACACTGTTCAAGTTGTAACACTATTTATGGCTAGACTGGGTAATAATAATACTAATGACGATAATGATGATGATAATAAAACAAATTTCAATTTCATATACTGTACATTTATTTGAGTTAAATATCAATAAAATAAAATAAACGCAAACGCCTTTTATTCTCGAAAGGTAGTAGGCAAAACTATTTAGCTCTAAATGTTTGCAGTCACTTAATCTGGCTCAAGGTTATCAATAATTTCCAAACCATTTCTGTCAACGCGGGACAGTCTTTCTAAGATGCTGAACTAATGCTTCGACTGCATCAGGGCCTCCAAATTGCGAATCTATATCTCTATGGGCGTAAAAGGAACTGGCATCGTCTCTTTACCTTTTAATCTTGAATATTCACTACAACTAGCCTAAGTTCGTGGGATCAATCCCGCTCTCTTGTATTTCATTGGCGGTAAAAAGATTATTTATGGATCAGCCACTCACCAGAAGTAAAGATATTATCGGTGATAAGAAGTTGTTGAATCTAGAGCAAGAACGTCGTTTTTTGGAAAAGCAATCGACCCAACCATGAATATTTATAAATATCTAAATGGCAGAACCTGGACTGAAGAACAAACAAATCTCAAATCGATGAGCTAGGAAATAAGTAATAAGAGTCACTGCGGATCACCATAGTTTTATCAAGCAATATGTGTGGTTTCAACTTGTAATTTTTATATTTCAAAACATCGAGGTTCCCCTATTTGTCATAACTTAAGAAGTCATAACCTTTCAGATGATAACCTGTGATTGCTATATCAATATATAAGTTTTGCAATATTTTTGAATGAGATTGCTATACATAGTTTGTAAATATTGTAAAATCTATTCATTTTTTTAATATGAAATGGCTTCAAATGTCATGGGCAGAAAAATGAATGATTTCCTATAAGAAACATAAAATTGTGTAAAAATTGTGCACTTTTACATTCAAAAAGAAGTACATTGATATCCAAGTACAAATTATCTGATAGTGAATCGAATCATTTAGTAGCTCTTAGCGTTTCTATAAATATCAGAACAAGTAAACTTTTCTTCATTTTCATTGTCTAGCATTGCCTAACTCTTACACGGCTAGGAAGAAATAACTGAAAGTGGTGGGTAAAGGCACGCAATTAATAGATATACTGGTCCAACATACATGATTCGAGTAATAATTACAACTAAATCAAAATCCCCAAAAGTGAACATACCTGAATTCTAACCAGCAGATAACTATAACATATAATAAATATCAGACACGAAATTAGAATTCACTTTTTTACGAGTATATAACAAGTAAGAGAATGCATAAAGTTGGATTTTGTCTCAGGAATACTATATTCTTGTATAGTGGCATCATTCATTATCAAAACAATTGAAGAACGTACAGTCGTTCTTGGCATATGTATATTTGCATAATAATAAAATAATAATAATAATAATAATAATATATATATATATATATATATATATATATATATATATATATATATATATATATATATATATATATATATATATATATATATATACATTTTAGGTTACGATTTTCATTAAAATTCATCCTAGCAGGTTTAAAAACAGTTCGAATCGTTTCAAACTCTCTGCCAAATGAAAGTGATACAAATACAATGGAAAACAAACTTTGTGGACGTCTTAAGTGTATGCTGAATTTTAACTTATATTAAATTCCATACAACCAGTGTGGAATGATTGCTATATATATTTTCGACACATTTTGCAGCTGAAATATTTCAGATTGAAAGGAAAACTGGAAGAACATGACCAGTACTTTAACGAATTCAGTGAAGACAGCTTCCATAGATCCAGTTGGTATAGACGAGCCCTTTTGTTGAAGATACCCAGCTTCGTCGTCTACGAAGTGATCAGGCCTTTTCAGTCAAATGGTAAATGAACTGGTCTCAAACGGAGATAAAGGGGGTTTTTCTCCCGGAAACTCAGGTTTTTCGTCTCTCAGAACAGGCAAACCGGTCCGGTTAACACCCCTCCCTCCACACACACACAGTTCTAGAGACATAAAATACTTATCCCCAGAGGGATGCAGCAGAGGAATGGCCCCATCGGCTGCATTAAAACTGCCTAAATCCCCCCCCCCCCCAATCAGGGGACTCAACACTTTGGATGAGAAATGGATGGATGCATTCCATGAAAAAAAGACTAGAGTGTCTAGTCTCTGGAAATTTCTAGAAACTAATTTCTAGTTTCTAGAAATTAGAAGAAACATCGCATTTTTCGAAAGGCAACTAAAATAAATAAATAAATAAATAAATAAATAAAAACAGCTATAAAAGCTACACCTCAGGCAGAGCAAGTAATGATTTTATAAACGAAAAGCGAGTTTCATTTCTTTTCCTCACGGTAATCCCTTCGGTAGACATGTAATACGATAATACACTAGGATTTCCCGGTAGACAAGAATAACTGGTTTATGCCACTTCAGCATACAGCAAAATAATCTTCTACTTATTTATTTAATTATTATTTTCAAGATTCCTAATACATTTCTCTTGTACTGTATTAGGAACCTTACTTAGAAAGAGCTTTACAGATGCGCATGGATGGTTTGATTGACTATAATTCAGAACAAATGCTGAAGAGAATGCAAAGTATTCACCCACAATGCAGAATTTACTAAATATGATTATTAAATTTCCCGCTGACCACCAGTTCTTTGCGTTAAATTTGTAGCAGTTATTACGAAAATCTTTTGCAGATGATGGAACAATGGAATCAGCTAGGTCAGCTTATTTCAGAGTTATTACTTGCGTTACTGATAAGCAGTGTAGTGTGAACGACAATCTCAAGGGCAAACCTTATGAACACCTAAACCAAGTATAGAGACCCTAAGTCTCACCCATTCCTAGTACATCAACAAAAGGGGAATAAAGCATGAACTTCTGCACCAAACATGGAACCTGTTGCATTTGTCAGATCTGACATCCCGCGCCAGAGATTGCCAAACCTTGAATCCTCTCTTTTCGATCTGCTCTTATTTTAAATTTTCTTGTCCATTAAACCTCATTTATTTGTTGTTTTCATTGCTCTCCAAATTCTAATAATCAGTCTGACATTTTTATTATTTGTGTTTGAAGCTTGATTTTCTGCAGACCAAATACAATGAGATAATCGTTCTTGAAGCACTTCAACTTTAACAACTAAAATTTACTTCTCTTCTTCATTTCCATTGCTCAAGCTGGAAGAGATCAGATACCTACTGCCAGTGATGATCGTTCAAAAATTGCCCATCTACCTGCAAGAATCCCCTGCTAATCCTCTCCACTTTCCCAATAACCTTTATCTTTTCTTAACTAGGTCTCCTTCCAGATATACTGGAAGGAGACCAGCGCTTCTCTTGGAAGCCCTATTTCCCCTTGGGCTACAGCTTGATCCAAGTTTCATTTTCTACTGTCTATAGAAAATGAAACAACTCTTGGTCTCATTTCCTTTAGCACTGCAGCAATGGGATGCATGATTTCTACTCCACCTTTCTTTGGGATGACTATTGCTTTTGCTCTATTGATAAAAGCAATTATTTCAATTATTCCGCTGCAGCACCTGCAGCGGAATTTTCTTCAACCCTCCCCATTACGCTGAAAAAAAACTTTGTTATTAGTTTTCAAACAAGTGTTCCAGGGCAACAAAGAAATAAGTCAGCATACGACATGATATGCAAGTGGCCTGAAACCAAAACTATAGTTTCACATTCAGTTTACACTGCAGCACGCAGTGTAAAAATGACCATAATCAAATCCAAATCGCACTTTATAGGCCAGTGTAAAAATCCGTCATCATGCTTAAATGGAAGTCGAGACTTCTGGTTCCTTGTCAAGTCCACTGAATTAACTTCTGCCCATTCACGTTTCCATTTCTCTCATAAATTCGGATATTATTATTGTAACATCATTCAAAGAGAAGGCCAAGCCCTTGGCATAATTTTGCTCCTCAAACTGCTCTGATCCAAGAGCATCTCAGTGCACGTTTCTCCGGTCTTTCATCAGAAAGACATCAGAAGAATTCTGAACCTTGGATACTCACGAGTCTTCTGGTTCTAATGGTATCCGCCCAAATGATCCTAAAACTAAAACTAGTACTCCAGAATTAACACCTATCTTCTATCGTCTTTACAGTCTTTCACACTCATCTGACATCTATGCCATACTGCCGGCCTGGTTGGCCAAGTGGTTAGCGTATCCGTTCTCCAATCAAAGGGTTGTGGATTTTCGAATCCTGCCGTGGGCATGGATGTCCGTGAGTCTGAAAATACTAGTGATGGTGGTGGGCAGTAGATGGCGTTAGTGTAGATGGTGATGGTAGTTGCGGTTCGTTGATTGAGTGGTGGAGAAGGAGAGTTGTAGAGTAGGTGCCCTCCACTGATGAATCTTTGTAGGTGTCACGTAATAATAATAATATAGCATGGAAAGAACATTATATCCACAGAAATGAAATAAAACTCAGCCTTCAAACTCCCGTTGTTCTCACCATCATTTTATCGAAAAATAAATGAGAAAGTCATCAGAAGACGCAAGCAACGTTTTTTATTATCTGAAAAAAAAATTCACCAGTGAATCAGTGACTGCCAATATGGATTCCGTCAATCTTAATTCACAGCAGATCTCCTTGCCAACATCACTCATTTATGGACAGAAGTTACGAAAAAAAGTTTGGTAAATTTGAGATATTCACTAAAAATTTCCTCTAAACATTTCTATGACATTTGATAGAGCGCCCAGCACAAAGCCTATGTATGAAATTGTCATCATATTATTCTATGTATTATTATTATTCTCCATGACGGAAGTTAGCAATTGAACTGCTAACTTCCGTCATGGAGAAAGGATTCTTTTCTTTAACTTTTCATAAGACCAATTCCAGAATATCCTGGAGCGGTGTACTTTCGTCCAGTCTTTTTCTTATTCACAAATACCTTCTCCCGCTGAACTCATATCCTATCAATATTTTTGCTTATGACAATAATACACTCCATCCCTCTTTTTTTTTTTTGTTCTGAAAAACTTTGCATTTACTCATATCGAGGCAACAAAAGCTTTATTAAGGATGCTAGTAACACTGATTTCCTTGCCATATTTCACAGGATGAGAATAACATTGTCAACTTCAATACTAGCAAAACAGCCCTGTATCATTTTACAGAAGAAACAGTACTCAACCTCCCTTCTTTAATAATGGTGAAATCTGATCATGAGATCAGATATCTCTCCTTGGACTTATACATCTGGTCTTTCCTGGAATAACACGCCACATTCATATCCTCTTTAACCTCTAAAAAACTAGGTATCCTTTTCTGCTCAAGACGTACTTATTACTTTACAACTTCCAACACCATATAAATCCAAATCTACCTTCTTTTAGTATATGTTCCAATATCTGGGGGGATGCACCAAAAATCTTCCTAAAAATGCCTGATGCTATAAGAGGCACTCTGGTTAATTAAAGAGAGAGAGAGAGAGAGACTCACTCCGGTTACTTTTCATAGACATACTGTTTCACTTTGTGCCTTTTCCATAGTATTTTCACGCCAGCGGTTTAACTTAACTGAATGCTGTCATTTCTCCACTTGACACTCTAAACATATAAACAACTAGTCAATGCCTGTTCTCTCCAGCTTCAATCATGACGAACACCAACCTCTCTTTCATATCAGTTACCTATATAATTTGAAATAGTCTGTTCCACAATTGTTCCTAAGAACGATCTTCAATTGGTTAAAAAGTATCAATGTTCCTTCTTTCCCAAACGACACTGATGTTCCCATGTCGTTAAGAAAAAAGGGAACCCTGATATGCGTACACACGGCAGTGATGTATTACAGGTTTTCCTCTTATGTGTGTGCGTGTGGACTAGGAATTATCTTACAAAAATTGCCAATTGCATGCTGTGTGCTTTGCAATTACAGTTTCATCAAAAAAACACTCTTCGAGAAACAGGAGATCATTCTGTTATCGGAAAATTTCCCACAGAAATTTTTGAGACATTACGACCCCTTTGTGAGGACTCACAGATCCATTGTGAAGTGTGTGGTTATTATTATTATTAGTTATATTATGACATGAAATTGTATATTACAAATTCATTTTCAAGAATAACTTCTAAACTAACGTTTCTAAATAGAAATTTCTAAACAGACTTGCTGTAGAATTTATGGAAAGATATACAGCTAAAATAAATCGAGATACAGAGCGGGGATAATAGTTTTTACCACATATTTAAAGCAATCACTGCTTTTCTGCACAAACAGCTAAACAGAGCTGTTTACAAAAAAATAGTGTTTCGCATTCTTTACCATTCAAGTTTACTGTTCATCTTAGTGCTCAGTCAACTTTAGTGAACTCTCCGTGAATTGGAGAATACAAAATGTGGTCATCGTGTCGAATACTACTACTAATAAAAAAAGCAGACATAGTATGTCGGTTTCAAAAAGAAATTTTAAATATTTTTCGAAAATGGCGTGAAGACTGGAAACACGTGTTTGTTCAAGACGTTTTCCGATGCATTAGCTCGTAATTTGGAGTTGAGGTCCATGCAATCCTTAAATAGTGAGAATACAAAGGTTGGTTTACTATTTTTTGCAGGTTTAGCATAAAATGGACGATTCATGAAGTATTCACGTTAACTGGGAGATGATAATTGATAAAATGATTTTATGATAACTCACGACATCCTGGAAAATATATTTTGCATGCGAAACAGTTCAAGATTATCTTTTGATAATCTTGAACTGTTTCGCATGCGCAACCTCCTTCATGCAAAAATAAGTTAAAACGCATACAAGTCAAATATAATAATGCACTTCTTTGGCTATATTAATATTTATGGCAATAATAATTGCCATATTACTGCCAGCCTGACTGGCCGAGTGGTTAACGGCCAGTTTGGCTCTCCAGCCAAAAGGCTGCGGGCTCGAATCCTGCTGTGGGCATGGATGTTTGTGGAAGTGGTAGTGGTCGGCGGTAGATGGCGTTGGTGTAGTCAGTTGGTGGATTGTGAGTGGTGGAGACCGAGTTGTAGAGTAGGCGCCCTCCTTTGATGAGCCCTTAGACTCCCTGGAGGAGGGCACCTACTCTACAACTTTATTAAACAGAAGAAGAAAGAGAGAATATTTGTTGCCTTGAAAATTTTAACACTTTGATGAAAACAGATGTGTGCAATGAGGGGAGAAAACTTATTGCCAGTGTTTCTACTTATTGTCCACTGGCAATAAGAAAACTTATCGCCAGTGGACACTGGCAATAAGTTTTTTACCTACAGTGGATACTACTTATCCAGTGGAAACTGGCAATAAGTAGTGTCCACTGTAGGTAGGTATCCACTAGGTAGGTATACACTGTAGGCATCCACTACAGTATGGGCTTGAGCAGCCATTGGGTAACTTCCGATAATAAGTTTGCGAAAGAAGAAGATCCATTGTAGGTTCGATTCCAGTTATCGCCTAGGAGAACAGTTTTTTTTTTCTTTTCTAGGTGTTTTTCAGCAGATCTCAGAGGTAATTGATCTCTAACCCAGATAAGTCGAGTTTTTCTCCAGGAGGAACCTTAGTGTATAAAACAGCACAGCGAACAACATAAAAATACACTAACACATACAAATAAGTCAAATTAGGATTAGGAAACATCACTTGTTATCTACACGCCATGGTCAGCAATCGAGACCGGTTGCATACCGATTTAAAAAAAAAAAAAGGTTAGGACTAAAATATTTTCGGCTAATTGCTTTGGGAAATTAAAAGATGTTATTAAATGATTTTTTTAAAATATATATTTCTATTTAATATGTTCATGTAATCTTCTGATTAGGACTTAGAAAAATCATTCCTCTGTACTTTTCGTTAAAAAACCAAGTGAAACTGTCTATGGATTGGTTTGGCTGGAACTACGATTGAAGCAACTAAGGCTACGAATCCAATGTAATGTGTATTAATTATGCGTATTCACAAACGGTTTGGTTGTTCTGCGGGATGAAACAACACGAATTTCGGGAGGAAAAAAAATTCTATTATTTGTGTATGAGTAAAATAACAAGCGGATTACTTAGTAGAGGGGAGACATCGTTGTGGAATTTCGTTTATTTTATAGACATCGATTATTTATTCAGTGCTGCCGATTTCAATAATATACTCAGTGGCCAAAATATTAGAGACATTTCAAAAAACTACCAAGACGTAAGCTACAGAATGTACTATTCTAGCCGAAGGAGACAGTATATATATTATCACTCAAATATGAGTGGTAAGGGGAGAGGTTTGTGATGGAGTGATTTCGAACAGGAGATGATAGTGAGAGCTAGATGGGCTCTCGCTATCAGAAAACTATAGCTCTGAGAGGGTGGCTAAGTACAGTACCTTTGATATATATACACACATACAGGCCACGAATTAGAAACCGTTATGCAGATGTACGTAAACGTCACTTACGCAGTGTATATCCAAAATACTGGGTCACGTACGTCATCACGTGTGCTAGGCAACTATTTAATAATGTTGCTTGTCAGTAATCGTCAACAGAATTGATCACAATGAAAAAACACAAAGGATCTTTCGGAGTTCGAAAAAGGGCTTATTGTGTGTGTGTGTGTGTGTGTGTGTGTGTGTGTGTGTGTGTGTGTGTGTGTGTGTGTGTGTGTGTCCGTCTGGCTGGAGCCACGATTTTGAAAACGGCAGAGCTGACTGTTTTCTCAAAAGATGAGACATCCCAGGTGTGTAATCAGTGGAAAATTAACGTACATCGATTTTCTAAGAGGTGTAACTGTGATCCTAAGACAGTCTGTTAGGAACAAGATTGCCGTCGTCTAAGGCATGTGTGGACAAACAGAACATTCTTGTGTACAGCAACTGACCGAAGCGTTCAATAAAGGCTGTTCCCGATCCATATCTTACCAAATTATGCTCAGAGAATTGAAGGGGGGGGATCGGTATTGACAGTCGCATACCTATGTGGAAACTACTGTATTAAACAGAAGTTTTCATTCAGTGGCCGGTATGTATGTATAGTGATTGCAGCCATTAACAGACAAACAGGTTTGTTAATTGCTTGACAAATGCAGCGGTTAGCTGCATTTTCCACTGAAGGAATGCAGTGGTGCATTAGTGGCTCAAGATATGGATAGATACTACTGGATCTGGAAAGCCGAAGTACCAGGATGTAAATGTAATTTATATGAAGTGCCCGATACGAAATAGTGTTTATGTGCAATGCACAGTTTGTTTTCAGCCCAGAAATATGACTGGACTCAATCCACTGAACTCTAGGGCATGAAGGTTATCTCCAAACTTTGGTTGGCTGGTTATCTCCAAACCTAGATCTCAATGTGAAAAAGAAAAGTATAAATGTGGACTGAACTGACCATGGTGCTTTTGTCACCAACTCTCAACAGGCCACTCATGTTTTTGCTGCTGAGATCTAGAATCGTTGTTACTATCTCCTCTTTAAGTAAATGGGTTTATGAATGGGATAACAACTATAGAATCGTGCATTTCATACTTTCCTTCGCGTAAATCTCAGTCTCGAACTGAATGGATCAATGAATTGCTCTAAGAAAGTTTTATGAGTTTCTCCTGTATATTTTATCTCTGCCCCAGCTTTTAAATCCTAACAGAAGTAGATGTCTGTTCTTCTAATCTGCTCTTCAAACAACTTTCACTTTTATGAAAGTTCTTTGATTTACTGAGTTTTTTATAATTCTTGCAGGATGCTGTTATTAGCTTCGCTTCTTGGCCCAGCAATAAACCCTTTATAAAAGAGTTCATTTTTCTTATGCTATACCTAAGACTTCAAAGGAAACACGTAACCGTTTTGGTGATCCTCATTTCATCAGAATACGCATTGCTCCGGAGAGGCAGTGTGCATAATGTCTGTGTGTTTAATATATGGTAAAGTTACTTCAATTATTTAATATTCACTTATCGTTCTGAACCAAGGGAAAAAAATACCATTGAAAATATCATATCTGTACTGATAATTCGGACGACATTCTACTAATTATTAAAATTAGAATAATCCTTATGTCTAGCAAGGTATTGATGTTAAAACTAATAACTGAGATATATATCAAAAATGCATACAAGAAAGGACTATCTCTTACAATTTTAAGGCCATCAAATATGATTATTCATTCTTTTTCCCATTGCTGAATCCTTTATCCTATTTTATTACATTTCTGCAATAGTGAGTAAGACGACATCCTAGCTTTCCTTCTCCCCCCCCCCCTCTCCCTCCACATTAATCCCTTCCTCCACACAGACTAATTTGTGGTATGTATACTACACTGCTGGATTGCAGCATCCCAGGCATGTCCATAGCACAGTCGGAGAAACGACACGTCCTTTGATTTTAAAGATTGGGGTAGGGGCGGGGGTTCGAATTCCATTTAAGATGCGAGAACTATCCATGACGATTTTTCCACTAAAGGCGATCTAGCTGATTTCATTCAGAGGTAATAGGGATTTTTCTTTCTTCAAAACAAGCAAATCGACCAGAGAACACATTCTAGAGAACAGATATAATATATTACTCACCTCATAGCTATAGTTACTTGACATAGCATAATGTAGGAGATAACCAATGTTTTGGCGCTATAAAAGTTAACACATTGTTCACCTATTTAATTTTATAAACAACAACTATTTAGAGAAAATGAACGGATAATAACGCCAGCCGAAGCCATCTCAATTCACCGTAAACTTAAGACACATCATGATATACTAAAGATTGTTGGTTCCTTTTATATTCTGTAATTTTCAGTTATTTAAAATTTTAAATTCGTGGTTTGCTTAATTCATTTTTTTCGTTATTGTTTTTATTCACTTTTTTTTGTGGCTGTTTGAGAATGATATATAAGCTCGGTTCTTGGTTTTTATTCATCTTCAAACACTTCTCCAAATTATATATCATTTCCGTTCAAGCAAGTCCTCTATCAAGTACGAAATCATCATTACCTTCAAAAAGATACACGTGCAAATATATCAAATTAATAATCCTTTTTAACATAATAAATCTCATTTAATTTAAATCTTATTTTGACGGCTCCATTATCAAAATATCTGCTTTTTTTAAGTTTAGCTTTTTTTTTAAACTAATCGTGTTATAACAGATAATGCATATAAATTACATTACATTGGTTTTCTTTTTCCATCAATGAATAGCTGATGACAATGCATAATTAATTCATAGCATATTGAGATTTAAATATCATTATTTTATTAACATTAAATGAAAACTTTCCAAATTTTCCAATAGCAGTCTTCACAATTGTTGGGAGCTTTCTATGTGGTACTTATTTCAATGTCTTCGAGTTTTGCATCAGTTTTAAAAGGTTAAAACTGATCTAAAACTGATTACTATCTTTGACTCTGTGTCAAATTACTGTGTGTGTGTAAATTCTTCACATCGAATGTATTTGTAAGATGCGATTTGGCAAGGAGAGATCAATCATATTCACCATAAATAAATAAATATGGAAGATTATAATTATCTTTATCATATTCCAAATCCGCTGTCAAACTGGGACCATGGTGTGATACTTTCTGTACTGACACCTTTTTTTTTATGCAAAGGTGAAAGCTTTTGCTTATATAAATCTGCACAGATTACAGAAATGCACATCGGTCATGGATGGGACATTTACAAATGATGTTTATACGGAACTATTACAAATATCTGTCTTCCGTTCTTCCCCACTTGCTTACTAAATCTTAGTTAATCCGAGAAGTTACCGACAAACACACTAACATGTGTCAGTGAAGAGTTCATTATTACAATACAATTCTGTCGATGTGTGCATAATTTTTGTAACATGTTAACGTTTCATTTTCTTTTGTTTAGAACAACATGTGCGCATACCTTCCAGAAAATACGCCACTAGATTCTAAAATTGTCATCGCTCTATTATTAAAGTACCCTCATGTGTTTGGATAGAGGCCAGTTTCTTGAATAGCCCTCTTCTTATTCCAAGTGTTCAAGAATTTGTAAAAACATGTACTAGCCAGTAGGCAAAACTAGTGTTGGCGTGATTGCCATTGCGCAATAACCGACGAAATGGGAGAGCTGGATTATCTGAAAAGCTGAAATCTAGATAACGTGTCCTCTTACAGAGAAAGTCACGTGTTAGTTAAAGAACGTGACTCCTGGCCTTGCGATGTACTCCAGACGGCTTCGAGGACGTCTGCAAATGAAACTTCCTTGAAGGACCATAGAATGAGTACAAGAATCCGGAAATGCTGTTTTCAAGCGTTTAGGCTGGTCGCTTTTTCCCCATTCTTGCTTTATATATATATATATATATATATATATATATATGCTTCAAGTATGACCACTGAACACGATCGATATATTATATTAGGTAAAGGTTTTAAGAAACAAAAAGTGTACACTTGTTGCAAAGATATTAAGATGGTTTATAAATAAAAAGTATATCACTATGATGAACCTAATCCATTGCCTGTCTTCTGTTTCCATTATATATATAAAGAAAAAAAAACAGTACTGAAATATTTTTTTCCTTAATTAAAGAAATGCATAATTTATTTATATTGTCTAAAGTAATCCAGTTGCCGGTCTGGTTGGTCCAGTAGATAACGTCTACGTTCTTCAATTCACAATCCTTGGAAAATCGAGCCATTGTGGCATGCATGTTTGTGAAAGTCCTTACGTGGTTATAGTGTTTGTTGCTGGTTTGGGAATAATATCCTGCTTACTGGAGGCCTGAAGTGACTGGTAAAAATACTATGTTTAGCCGCTAGAGTAGGGTTCCGGGATAATGTAATCCTTAGCCCACTCATTGTACTAAAGATACGATAGATTTACAAATTTCTTTCATATAAGATAGAAATAGTACCGTGGGTGTACTAATGAGGAGGTCATTCGGGAACCCTGTGGCAGCTAAACATAGTACTCTTACCAGTCACTTTAGGCCTCCGATAAGCTGGATATTATTCCCAAAAAGGACAACAAACACTGTGTACCATGTAAGGACTCACATACATTCATACCACAATGGCTGGATTCTACGGATTGTGGATTGAAGAGCATAGACGTTATACTGCGCCAACCAGGCTAGCAACTGGATTTTTTTGCTCAATTAGAATAGAACCCACTTTGATGTTAGCCTTTTTTGCTTACTTACAAAATCAACTTCTGAAGTTTGGCGGATTACTTGGTATGTGCTCTTTAAAAGGTTAATAATATGGCATATGCACTATTACCCATAAGAATTCAGATAGAAAAGCTGAATTAATTATTTTGGGTAACAGGAACATAATGCGATCATCCTGTATATATTTTGTTCTGTTCTTTTCTTTAATGTGATTATAATAAATATACCCAATTTTTGAAATTAAGATGAAATTGCATACCCGAAAAAATAATAGAAATTTCTGATGAATAATAATTACAGTAGATAAATCGATGCTATGAAGAAGCATCGATTCCACGTATAAGCTCTCCATTTTCTAAGACAGAAGTTAATTGTCAATCTCTCTCTCTCTCTCTCCCTGGATAATCTCTCTCTCTCTCTCTCTCTCTCTCTCTCTGGATAATCTCTCTCTCTCTCTCTCTCTCTGGATAATCTCTCTCTCTCTCTCTCTCTCTCTCGATTCTTTAACTTTCGATAATACAATTCACTTTATTTTAAAATATCAAGAATACACTGAATGGTATATAAAGCTTATTCCTGAAGTTCACACCATCAAATATATTGAACGCATAGAACTATTACTGTAGTCATCAAAGCCACGTAAATGATAAAGGTGTACAAACTATAGTGACACAGCAAAAGAAACTTGAAAGACCCACAACAACGTATTCCAACAACATCATCACCTGTTTAATTTATAAGGGAAAAATTCCCTAGCCCTCTGTCTCAGAGTGATTGAGAATGCCATTCATATCTACAGGCTTCAAGTAAAACAGTAACAATAAATGTTTCCAATTCCAGATCGGGCAGGCTCAGTCACATATTCAGTTTATTGTCTAAACAAAAAACTGGGTCTCACCTTATCAGCTCCACCTCAGTTTGTTTTATAGCCACTACCCATCTTCTAAAATCTAATGATAGCGTAATCCAAATTTCCTTCATATCATCATGAGTTTATGGTGAAACCTAAAGTCTGAAAAAATGTAAGAAAACTTTTAAGTTGATGGAAATTTAGTTTTGCTGTTGTTAAGGAAACTTACCCGTAATGTTTTTTTCCTTGAATAACCGAGTTCATCATCATCATTTGGAGCAGTTGAGAAATTGAGGTTCCTAATAAAAAGCAAATAATATTTAATTTTTCATTATTCCTTAGTCACTATACATTATTCATTAGCCACCAGTCATTTTTATTAGCTACCATACGTAGTTTCTATTTAAGATAAATGACTCTCTATAATAACTTTATGCAGGGTGCTTTTTTACTATTTTTGTTTGAAAATACTGCATAGAGGTCCCAGAGCGTATTGAATGCCAGCCAAGCGCGTTTCTTCATCTGATTCTGTTATAAATTTTAACAGAGTAACCAATTATCAGTTATGCATATAAGCTCAACCTACAGAATAAGCTGATCTCATATCTGAGAACTTTTATTATCACGCCAAAGTGAAGCATTATACATTGTACATGGTTGTGCAGAAGTAAAATAAAATCATACAGATGATAATAATTACAGTGCAGATTTTCGACTGTTTAGACATTCGAAAGTGAGAACCCTTTAAATATAAAAAAATTGAAGGTAATGTTCTAGACTACACGAAGATATATCATCTCTATTGCAGTGATGAAATGCACTACCGTACATTACAAAAACTAATGGATATTTAATATTTCAAGTTTTAACAAACTACCGTTGTTGTTGTATCTGAATTCATATTGAGGCTAAATATTTGACTGAGAAGAATTCTTTTTACTTCTTTGTTTTATTTTAAAACTTTTACCCTGGAGTTAAGGATGTAGAAATGGGCAAACTTACTGATTGTAGTTACTGATATATACTCAAAAGATTTTCATTTTTATTTTAGTATTATTTTTTTATGCGCTAGGAGTGTGGAGATTGGTTCGTGGTTGGTTTAGATTATAACAAAGCAGTTAAATTTCGATAGCTAACCTCTTCAAGTTTCTCGAGTGTGCCTGTATATGAAACAATAAAGACCATCGTTAGGCATTCTTATCGAGTTTTGTTTATCTTTATAGTGAGGTCAGTTTCACTTACTTTCCAATAAGAGACTGAGAACTAGTAATGATTCTAGATGTGGTAGCCAAAACAACTTATAAAATGATTCAAGTTAATAATAATAACAACACTAATAAAAATAAGATTTTAAAATAAAATAATGAAAAATAATAATAAGATAAAATAAAAAGATTAGTCCTCGATAAAAAAAAAAGAATTAAATTGAACTGTGACAACTAGATTAAGCACAATATAGATTTTATCCCAAATGCAGCATTCGAAGATTTTATAAAATATGCACGAAGTATGTTCAAACGGCCAATTCAGAATCAAAAGAATTCAGAACAGCAAATGCAACCACAAACACAGAGCTTGAGCCACAGGCATAGATGGGACGCTCGAGATTTTTCTGCCTGGGACATTAGACATCATTTGGTCTACAATTGGTTCTTGGTCCTTGGAAAAGTCATTAGTGAAAGAAAAAAGGTCAGAAACTCAACGAACGCATCGCCTCTACGGGAAACTTTTCCAGAATGACTAGAACCGAGGTAAGAGATTCAAAGAAAGAAGTGTTAAAATAAACAAGCAGCTCTGTCTGTCTGTATTAATAAACGTTCTTTCATTTACAGTGAAAATCATGGTCTCTTTCTACGAAACAACACAATTAATTCCAAGTCACAGAAATGAGCTTTCTTAGAAAAACTGAAAATAAAACCCATAGAGATCGAATAAAATATCAAAAAACGAGATCAAATTTTAATGTAAATCTGTTGTTATCTGTGACAACAGTTTTAACAGTTTTGTAAAATGATCAAAGGTTTGATTTATCGACTGTAATAACTGTTTCATTCGGGTATAAATCTCTTGAGTGGTTATGGTAAATGGATTGTGCTTGTCTTTCTAATAAGCATGTCTTTGGTGAATTTATTTCGCTCGATTCATTTGGGAATGTAGAGGACTAAGGCCTGATTCATGTTGTTCACAATTCATTTATTAGAAACCGCATATGTTATATGAAAACTAATGCGATTGCAAAAGAAGAGACAAGATAAAATTGAGAGCATTTTGTTAAAAAGCTTAGTACGGTCGCGACATTTACCTTTCGGCTGTAATGTCCTTGATTCGAAGTATGTCTATGAACGCGAGGAACCTTTAAATCAATAATTTTCTTGTTGAAACATTTAAAACGTATAAATGGAAACGGTCATTTCTGATCGCGGCGACTATACATATATTTGAAGTCTTCAGATAGCTGCACCCTACATTAATTAATCAAAAAGGTAATTTAAGAATTATATCCGGTGGTATTTTAATCATGAACTGTGTGAATTTAAATACCTAGGAAGTCACATAAAACGGTGAAATTTGAGTGTTTTCTAAGGCGTCCTCTGTGATCGCAGAGGATGCCTTAGAAAAAAGAAATCGGCATATCAGCAATACCAATTCTCTCCAGATTCCGAAATCTGTTGTGCGTGGCATTTTTATAAGGAAAATGACGCTATTGGAAGAAGGAAACATAATTACTATGATAAAGAAAAAGAAAAAAAAAATGAGTATGTGACCAGTGTATGAGAAGATGTCAAAAGTAGAAAATTTGAAAGCCTATCGCCATGAAAGATGAACATGGCTGAGATGAGACTACTTTGTAAAAATAGATTCTATCTTTGAAAAATGAACCTTGCCAGTTACATAGAAAACAGAAGAAGACTGTGCTTGGATGATTAATAATACATTGCATTCCATTTGTTAAAATTTGTCACCAAGTGTTCAAGGAAACTGAATATGTATTTAGGATTATGTGCTGTTTGAAGCTTATGTGGAATGTGGGATTTAGTGGAATGAAAAGAACACATTAGAATTACCTCCAGGTTTAATGGTTTGAATATTTCATCTTTGTCAGACATCAGAGACATCATTTGGGATACAATATAAGAATTGTAGAACACAAAAAGAATATACAAAAATATGTGGAAGATTTTAGATAGTAATAATTCTCCCAATAACCAAGGCTGTGCGCCTTACTGTTTCTCAGATCTTGGGAAATTTCACACAACCATATACATTCACAAACTATAGTGTATGACATTTCCCAATATTTGGGGAAAACAACTCTTAGAGCCCCTCCCAACAGCCATAGCTACCTACCAGCGCCTACAGTGCGTGTCGATTTTAGGATTTTAAGCTTAGTGTGTGTGTGTGTGGTGCGCGCGTCATTACAATTTCCCTACTCTATCCTGGATGATGTCTCTGTCACAGAGATGAAATATTCGAACCATTAAGCCTCCGTTTAATTCTTTTATTTTGTGCTGTTTTCATTTAATTAAACCATAACATCAGAAATTAAACATATTTCAAATCTTTTGAAAAGGCCGAACGTTGAATTTTATTCTGAAGACAAATGAGCTAGCTTATGATATATGCAAATGAAAAATTTTCTGTCGCCTGCGTGTTGTTAATTATGCTTCAGTGATTAATTGGATCATTATTTGTTTCCTGAATACGCACGCTAAGTGAATATTATATTATACTGATTGAAAGCTCTATAAATATCTGGATAACTTTTAGTTTAGTCTGATCTCATGATTTTGGAGACAAACTGGGATTAATAAATAATCTATCGCATTATATATCGCGTACGATAGTATATTAATGTTCTTCTTCGGTTTTTCTTTCTTTTTTTTTCTTTTCTTTTTTATCGGAAAAGAAACTCTTAGAGTTTCTTTTCCGATAAAAAAGAAACTTTTTTTGAAAAGTTAATTTTTGAAAGAAAAATTTTGAAAAGAAAAGAATAAAAAAGAAACTTTTTTGAATTAGCTAAAGATTTAAAAAACGTTTAAAAATAAAAGTAACCATAATATACCTAAATACTTGAGTCCTAATATTAGAGTTGCTTCTCTTCGGTTTCAGAATTGTCTTCGCACTTCGCATTAAATTACAAACCCTTCAGTCGTTGAAATTATTTTATTATTAATAAAGAATGCAAATTAAATAATGATTTATATCTTTTTAAAAAATTGCTTTCGAATCCGAATTTCTCCATGGAAAGGGAAAGTGGAAGATTAAAAATAAAAAATAAAAAAAAGAGTAGAAAAGAAGTTAAAATTCCTTTCCTTATTCAACTGTGTTTGTCACTGCCATATTTAGAATGCTTATTTGCTATTTGAAGCAATAGTACGATGATAAAAAATCATAGTGAAGATATTTCGTAGTTTTAAAATGTTACTATTTTTTATTCAATGCTTTTCCAGTATAATCATTTTATTGCCTCCTACATATTGTGCAAATATGAAAGTGAACTTTTTTCCCGCTAGAAAACCAAAGTATTTTAGGAGATGGTCAGCATTTGAAAAGATGAGCGAAATCATTTAGCAGATTTCATTATACACTTTAATTATTATTAATATAATTATATTAATAATAATATCATTATTATATAATTAGTAATAAGAATAGCTTCTTATTATGACGGTAAAAACTAACGCTTTCTAAATTCAACAACCAAAAGACATAGAACTTTGAATTAATTGTGTATATTGCATTACCTGTATTTCAGTGAAATATTTTATTCCCTTTTATTATTATTTATCTATTCATCCAAAATTGTCAAGATGATAATCAGAAAAAGCGACAACCCTACTTCGGATATATACATATCTTATCATAGTAAGCATTAAAAATCCAAAATCCTGTTCACTTCTGAAAACCTTACACTTTTAATAAAATGACAAACTGAAATACCTTTCTATTTTGAGCTTTTGAGGAAGCGCCTCTTCCCAGTTATTATCCATTTTCATGACGATAAAAGCTTTCTAACTACAAAGTTAAGAAAAGTTCTGATCTTCTTTGTTTATTAACTGTCTTAAATTCCGTTTTACTTTCACAAAGTTTTGAACATAACTTTCGCGATCATAGTGTTCGTCTCATAGGGCTAACACTTACTTGTTGCTGTCCGTTAGGCCAACTGTCCGTTAACTCTCAATCAGCTTGCTTGAGAACGTGCTCTCACGCGTACTAAGTTGAAGCTCACGTGGCGGCCGATGACGTCAAACGTTTGGAGGTTACAGACACGCGACTTGTGGCATGTGTTGGAGGAGTGTCTGAGAAACGTTTAGAGAATTTTTTTTTCTACTTTATGCATATTATGCAATCATGATCTCCACTTCCGTGATTGAATTCAGTGGTGTTTAGAAATGGTGCTAATATATAATAATAATAATAATTATTATTATTATTATTCGACACCTCCAGGGAGTCCAAAGACTCATCGAGGGAATAGAATAACTTTATTTGAAAAATCTAATATCTAGATTACAAATCAGTTGCGGCTTTCAGAAGAGATGACGTAAAGCGAATTCTAACTTTTAAGCAAATCTGCACTAGGAAATTATATTGAAATTAATAATAACTAAACAGGTGTTTTTCTCCAGCCAAGGAGATTTCCAGATGAGGTTAGCAGTAGGAATGACCTCTTCGCAAGGAATCAGAGTGAACATCGTGAATATGTAAGTAAATAGCAAATATTAAACCGATTTATATGCAATACAAATAAAATTTTTGAATTGCATATAGATTTTAACAAGAAATGTTTTAAAATTGTAATAAGCATTTCTCAGTCCTCTCTAGAATCTCATTTCCTTTCCCTTACCCTCCTAAAATCTCCAGTTACGCCATTTACTGTGGCATATGGCTTTTATTTATTTATTTTTTATTTTTGTGTGTGTGTGTGTGGGGGGGGATTTAAACTAAAGCTTGATCCGTTCACGTTTTCCTACATTTAAAGTAAAATTAATCTAGAAATGATTTTCAAAATAATAATAATAATAATAATAATAATAATAATAATAATAATAAAATTGTTTACAGTTTAAAAAAAAAAAAAAAAGACCAGCACATTTGTTATATAGATTGAAATTATAACACAATGATCAGCTTCTATATTTTAAATATTCATTATTATTATTTGTATTAGTTAAGTTTTTACTGTTGGCAGAGAGTCTCCAGATTTCCAATATAGAAAAGTTAAACATTTCAATCCAGGGAAGAAGGAACGCATTTCCCTCCCTCCGAATAAGTTAATATATTGTACACTGGTAGAAGTTAGACACTTCACTTCGACCGTTTTCATTTTAGGTTTTTGTGATTTAACACATTTAGCATTAGTACTGATAGTATCCGTACCACTATTCTCTGATTCTTTCTATCCATCGTTGTTAGGGATAAATAATGCCCCCCCCCTTCATAAAACGGTTGGGATCTAGTTCAAAATACATGCTACTGGTTTGCGTGAAAAAAAAATTAAATAACTAGTACATAAATAATGGATATAGCGATATGATAATCTAGCAGTGGTTGGTTCTCAACACCTTTTATGCTTCAAATACCCCCTGGATTTGTGTATATCACTGGCGTACCCCTTGTACAGATAGATGAGGCTATAGTTATAGTATAACAATGGGAATAAACTAAAATATATGTATATACATATTAAATTTTGTATTCATAAATTACGATAAACACAAAGAGTGACAAAAACAATTTAACAAACGTATATAGACATGGACTACAGCGCCGCGCTTCGTCACTCAGTTCTCAGAAATTAATCAATTTAATCAACTAAAATTTTTTACCACAGGTTGAGAACCCCTAATCTAGAGTATAGCCACAGAAAGGCCACATTATTTCTATCGATAAAAATCTATCCGCGAATAAAAATATTATCAGTTTGCTTTGATGTTGGGCGTAGTAATATATTCCGTAAATTAATTAATTAGTTAAACATAAAATAAAGTATTGTTTTATCATAATTGTGATTCTAATTAGCTGTAAATGATGTTATAATTGTAAAACAGGAGTAAACAATAATGAGCTAAATTCAATAGAAAGGTTCAATGGGGAATAAGAATTCGAGAGAGAAGAAAGATTGCTGAAATTTACTAAAGAGAACAGAATCTTTGTTACTGATTTATTCTTTAACAAAAAAGAAATGACCAGACTAATGCCAGACTAATGAAATAGATATTATAATAACAAACAGAAGATATATGGTAAATGAAGTAACAGATTTAAACAATTTTAATACAGGGATGTGATCGTGGAATGAAGAGCTCTACAATTATGATTAATGAATATGGGAAAGAAATAAAACTAATTGTCTCTGGTTTTCAAAGCGGATATAAAGTTGCTTTGAAAATGAGAGACAAAAGAGGGAGAAAAACTTAAATGAAATGATTACTTCTTATGCAAGAAGTGAAAAAAATCCTTAAAACTCATTAATAAAAAAAAAAGAAACTTTAAAACTTATTAAGAAAAAAAAAGAAATTTTGGAGTTATTAAGAAAATGCATTAAACGATACTACTATAAAAATTCAGAAGAATACCCAAAAGCATATAAAACAATAAAAACAAGAGAATGATCCATGAAATAATCAGTTCTTTTACTAGCATTATAAAATAAATTATTGAAAATTATAAAATATGAAAGTTACCACAGGAGCTTTTCCATCTAAACGGAAAGTATGATAAAATAATTAAAGATAGAAATGAAATAATAGACAGACAATGTCTTATGAAAGATATTACAGTGACAAACTTTAGAATTTAGAGGCAAACACATTGAAGAAGAAAAGTAGAGAATTGGATGAGCCAAATTGTCACGAAAGAAGAGGTTTAGGCAGTCTTTGAAAACAGCGAAGCATGGAACTCCTGGGGAATATGGGATTCAAGTAAAATTGTTGAAATTTAACGGAAAGATAATGGTTGATTACCTGGCAAAGCTCTTCATGATTTGCTTTAAAAAGAGAAAAGTGAAAAGGATTATATCAAAAATTATACAGCTGTCAGTTTACTACATGCAGTGGTGTACAATAACATTTACAAAAGACATAAATGTCAGAATAATGAATCAGCTCGAGTGTAGGAAATTGCAGGAGCAAATTATAGAAAAGACAAATGAATATCATAAATCTCTTTCTATTTGTTCTTAGTAGACTTTAAAAAAAAAAAGCATTTGATTCCATTTGAACCACAGCCTGTCCTAGAATCACTGTGTAATAGGTCTCCATAGGAAAAAAAAGATGACTGATGGAGGGATGGCAAGATGTAGATTGCTGGAGTTCAGCGGCTGAGAAAAGCTGAAAAGTGAATTTTTTTGGTGGGTGGGAGGGGGACCTTCGTCTAGCAATAGGCTGATCCAGGATGAAAAATAAACAAAGAGGGTTTAAAAAAGCAAGTAGCTTGTTGATTAAGCTTTATCCTCAAGTTATATGAATAACACAAGAAATGTTTTATTTGATTGATTATGTCATAATCGTAAATAAATATAAAATCTAAATTTGAAATGATCCATGCTGACGATAGATAACTGGATATGAAGCACGGATGTAGATAAATGTATAAAAATCACTTATAACTTAATAATAAAGAACAAACTAATAATCATGATGAGCAGTAGCATTTTTTTTAACTTGGGAGATTTGGGATTTATTCCTACCTGAATATCTTCAATCCATACTGAACTTTTTCTTTGTAGTTTATCTTAGTGATGATATTCTTACTTACCAAAATTTTTAAATTTTGTTTTTCTAATATTTTGAAGATGAATTGAAAGAGTGATGTTTAATCAACTATAGGTGTTTGGAATAACAAGCCTTCTCGAGGTGAATAACGAGCTTTGAATAGATGAAATATCACCTCGAAATTTAAAGGAATATATTAACGAATTAGCAATGCTGTTAAGTTTGCTATTTAAATAGCGGAATGCAGCCAGAATGAATTCAAAGGAGTGGAAAGGGAGTAAGGTAGCACCGTGACAAGAGTGGAAACAAAGCAGAAGCATCAAATTACAGACTAGTTTACGTTACCGAGTGGTAGTTAAGGTTATGGAGAAAGGGTTAGAAATAAGAGTGGATCTGGTAGACGAAAGTAATTTTCTATAAGCAAAGCACCGACTTATGGTTTGTGGTAATCCAATTACATTTTATATAGTGACGAAGGAGGTGGACAGTGAAATGCATATATTGCAAAGGCATTTGACTGGCAGCAGTCATATGGGAAATTAACATGTAAATTACGGCAAATAGAGTTGGAATCGATTACTGGATTATATAGAAGAGCTCTCTGATAGATGAAGAGTTGACTGAGAATCTGTCCAAGAGTAAAAGATGACGAGTGGGATTACACAAGCATCTGTCTTCGGACTATTATCATTTAATATACATGTTAATGATAGAGTATATGGATGGAGCTATAGATATTGAACTTTTTATCGAGAATCAATGATGCTAACCGTAGCTTCTCGGGATGACATGAATAATCCCACATTAAGGACAAATGCGGAATATTTCTTAATATAAGGCTTCTCATTTTAGGAACGTATAGTATAAGACTGTGTTCTATATTCAGGAACCATACCGGAGTCATTTTTATTTTTATTTTTGTTTATTTAATTTTTTAGTGTCACTTCTACGAAAGGTCAGTAATCTCTAGCACATTAAGTACTGTATTAGAGATAAGTATTGAAAATGAATTCCTTCTAGTTCCCAAATATGGAACATTTTCAAGTGACTTGAAGTCTCTAATAAACTGGGTGGTAGTCTTATACCGGCTGATGAAAATCATCTGTTTTATCAGACGACATTCACAAACATCCACCTGCTGTGAGATCTAAACACACAGTCCGTTAGTTGGAGAACCATGACATTGTAGATTTGGATAGTTAGTTATACCCCATTGGTAGAGGAAGCAAGGGATTTTGAAGTGAAGTTGATAACAAGCAAATGGGCAGTTCAGTTCAAAGCAATGTACAAGATTGGTGAAGACGATGCAAAAAATTGACACGTACACATAAGTTTGTTGAGACTGCATCTGGTCTACTGCAGACAGACTGGATCTCTTGGATTTCGGAAAAACGAAGTACTACTGAAAAGGCAGCGTTCTTTCAGGTTTGAACTGTTTGGAAATCCGAAACTACTCGATCTCAACCATTTATCATCTCGAAAGCGGAATGCTGTGTCTGCAGTTTGATAGAGAAAAGACGAAAGGTATACTACAAACAAATGTTGTTCCTAATCCTAATTACCAATAGGGTAAAGGATTTTCGAAAAGTAAAATAACATTATTATTTGCGAAGAGTATTTTAATAACATCACCATAAAATTAGATTCAATTGGCACAACAAATAGACTCATTACTGAATACGGTTCGCAATTTCAGTCAGGACATCAAAATGGAATGTGTTTTGGATAAATGTGCAATTTTATCCATTAAACGAGGAAAAATTAATAACGCTAGCAATTTTAATTTTGATTAGGAGAAATATATAAAAGTAATTTCAGCTAAAGACACTATAAATACCTAGAAATACTAGAAGCCAGTGATGTTCTCCACTCGAAAGATGAACAACAGGCAGCCGCGGAATACACCAAAAGAGTCAAGAATATTCTGAAAAAAAAAATTAATGGATTGAACACAATTAGAGCAATGAACTCATGGGCCATACCAGTGATCCAAATACACAGCTGGCATAATAGATTGGACAAAAAACGACCTGGACAAATTGGATCGCAAAACTAGAAAATTAATGACTATGCATCATGTATTACATCCACGAAGTGATGTTGAACGGTTGTACCTACCAAGAAGAATAGGTGGACGGGGTCTGCTGCAAGTGAGAAAGACTGTGGAAGAAGAGGAAATTAGTTTGAAAAGATTACTACATCGACAATAGCACTGAGCAAATGCTTCAATCAATTTCACTAGAAGGCCTTCTAGAAACAATAAGAAACAAATCCGATTACAAATCCAGCAGACCCCGTCCAGACTTATTTCGAGATCCTGAGGAAAAAATTGATGTGACGAAGACATGGCAATGACTACAATATGAATATATTAAAAAAGAATCAGGATTTCTTCTACTCGCTCAAAACAGACGGTACAAACAAATGCAATCAAAGTAAAAATTTTGAACATCAATAATAACAGCAAATGCAGATTATGCGATCAGAAAGACTAGATGTTCTACAGTCTCATCTCAGCAGGAAGATAGCTCAAACTGATTATAAATACAGTCATGATCAAGTGGCCAGAATAATTCACTGGCACGCAAAAAAATTGTATACAAAAAATATGGCTTTCCTACTTCTGATAACTGATAACAGCATAAAATAGAGACAGTACTGGAAAACGAAACAGCAAAAATTCTCTGGGAGTTTCGAATACAAACTGATCGGCATTTGTGACACAATGGATCTGACTTCACAATTATTGACATCGTTTTACCCAGTGATAACAACATTAACAACAAATAATTGATAAAAATATTAAATATCGAGATCTGGCAATAGAAGTTGGCCGGCTGTGGCTTAAACACACAAAAGTCATTCCAATAGTTATCGGTGCACTTGGTGCAATTTCAAAAAAAGCTATCGAACTATTTACAGCAATTAAACATCAAAGAAGTGACTCCTATATGATCTACAACAACAATAACAACAAAAAAAAAAAAAAGAAAAAGAAAAAAAAGCATTACTTGGAACAGTCCAGAATTTACGATGCTATCTGACAGACTATTCTTAGATTCTTGGGTAGAATCTGAATTGCTCTATATCACCAGTCAAATTATTGTTTGGATGATATCATGTTTTGACTGTGTATCCATTATATGAATAACCTAATAATAATAATAATAATAATATCTGAATATCTTAAAATAGGGAAGTTTTACATTTGAAACACTGAATGGAGAAAACTGTAACAGCATTCAGTACAACATGGGCCATCTCTGTAATCAGATAACGGCTGGAATAATTGACTGGACACAAGCCATTTTGGATGCACTCATCGTAAAACATGAAAATTAATGACAGTGAATCGTCGTGTTTTGCATCCACCAGTAATGTGGATAGTTATACATAACCAAAAAAAGTGAAGGGCGTGGCCTTGTACAAGTCAAGCAATCAACAAAAGAAGAAAAGTGAGCATTGAATGATTAATCAAGGAAAGTACAGAAAGGATGCTAGATACTAACGGAAGTAAAAAGTAGTGAATGTAGTAGATTAAAAAAGTAAGCAGTACAAGGAGAAAAAAATGGCAAAAACATCAGAAGGTTGGGAAAATAAAGCACTCCATGATCAATATCTTTCAAATATTGAGCAAGGCCACGTCAAAAAAGAGACAGAAGATCTGATACTTGCTGCTCAAGAACAAGCACTACAAACGAATGCAATAAAGGTAAAGATTAAAAGATCTGTAATGATAGCAAATGCCGACTGTGCAGAGATAAAGAAGAGACAGTGGATCATCTAATTAGTTTTTGCAGCGAGATTGCACATATAGACTAGAAACAAAGGCATGATATGGCAGTAAAAGCTGTACACTGAATTTTTGGTAGGAAATATGTTTTTCGAACTTGACAAATCCTTGGGCATACACACACAGTTGAAAAAGGTATTGAAAAGAAAATGCCAAGATATTATAGGACTTTAAAATTATGGAGATTAAAATTCAACGACTTGGGAACAAGAAAGCAACAACACCAGTTTCAGTTATCATAGGAGCATTAGAGACAATACCAAAAACATTTATGAAACATCTGAAAAAGTTGAACTTCTCAGATATAAGACCACCTCAACTCCAGACTTATTTGCTAGTTTTCATTATCTGACTGAATATTATTATATTCAGTTAACTATGTTAAACGAATACAACAACAACAACAACAACAACAACAACAACAATATGCATATTCATCACCAAGCTCATGCACATTCATAATAGCACATTTTAGCTTTAGTTCTCTTTTGTGACAGTTGACATGTTTCGCACTTGACTTAAGATGCTTAAAATTATCTCAGAGAGCCCTGTTTCTTAAACCGGTTTATACTTTGTAAGCGCATAGATCACACAGACCACACACTATTCTATCCGTACACTTCTAAGATCTCCAGAAATATTCCGCACAGAGCTGGTCATTGAATGAAGAGGTTACTATACATGCACAATATCAGTCATGAGTCAGTTTTTAAGAATTTTAGCAAATCAGTTTTTTTATAAGTTATAAAATATTAAGGTATTATTTCTGGAAAAATTCCCATGTTACTCCTCAAAGAAACTACTATTTTAATGGCTAATATAGCCTACTTTCGTTTAGGAGTGCTCCTTTTTTTTATTAAAATAATAAAATATTAATATTCTGAATTAGTCACAATATACTTTTTCATGATAATAAGGAAACTAAACAAAAAATAAATTACAATAGTTAGCGTATGACAACACAACTGCTCTGAGGCCCATACGGTCTGGTACGGCACCGTTTTATGAAACCAATATGAAGTTATTGGTTATATTGCATTTTTTGCCAGTCAGCTGGGTGTGTTTTCCTGGGCGATTTAAAAACCCGAGTAGGCCAGTTTGTGATTATTATTATTATTATTATTATTATTATTATTATTATTATTATTATTATTATTATTATTATTATTATTATTCTTGAAATCGCCATGGTACAAAAGTCTCATCAAGTTTGCTCTATGTTACAGAAATAGCTAACTGCTGCAATCTCGCCACATTCTCATGCAGTGCATTGTTTTCAATTCCAATCACCCATCCCTTTTCAAGCAAAACAGTTACTTAACACCCCTGCTTATCATTCCATTGCACAGCTTCCATAGATCGGCTTCATGTTCTTGTCCCTTTTCCCCTTTCTGCTTTTCAGAAAATCTTTCCAACACTCATCTAGTAAATATGTCCCATCATCCCTCTGTCTGCCGTCTACTAACTCGGTGGAAAGAAAATTCGGAGTTTCCGAACAAGAAAATTATTATTTTTTTGTACGGGGAACCTTATGTAGGCTCGTGACATTCTACATTGGATGGAAAGTATGACTTTATGACTCTGTAGCATAAAGTATGGTTATGGTTCTGTTAGTGCCCAGTGATACTTGAAAGTCACAAACATAATTTCATTCATAAAACAGTAATAATAACTTTCCTAAAACAATATTCATGTCATATTCAAGAATTATACTTACAGTTGATTTTATATATTTTATTTGTTACAAACATGAAAAATAAAGCTGTAAAATAGTATAAAACAAAGACTAAACAACTGGAGCAATGTGGCAGCAGTCCTGTACATACAGACCTCTGGTGGTATAAATATGTGCTTTTTAGTATTGCCACACATGCATCAAGTAGGCCATACTAGAACTTACAAGTCACATTGGTCACAGAGGAATAACATCTATAATAGCAATAAAATAATGACAAAACTGGTTTGTAATTTCAGAGTTACAATGGGCAATAGAAGGTTAATTATATATATAGTGATACTTGAAATCGAGTATCGTTTCAGCTTCAAAATGAAACTAAATCAATCCGAAGTTCTACACCTAAGAATTGTAGAAATGAGGAAGCGACTCAGTGCAATGATTGTCTAAAGCAAATTTTGTGTAAGGGATCGAACACTTGATTCTGTACCTAGATTAGCTCTCAGAAGATGGAATCTCAAGTCAAACAACTGCCAATTGTTATTTTATATGCAAATCAATTTCAGAGCAGAATCATGTATTACCAAAGAGTTAAGTTTTGATTTCTTCGAACATAAAAAAAAGAGAAAATATCAATAATTGAGGTATTTAATAGAATGGGATCAGCGTTTTTTTTTCTAGTGCTTCTGTCCTTTTGGATAAATGGACCATTCTTCTTCTTCGATCGTTTGGTTCTGTCCACCGCTGGACGAAGGTCTCCCCATGGTTTTCCAAACCACTCGGTTTTCTGCCTCTCCCATCCATATCACTCCTGCAAATTGTTCCAGTTCATCCCTCTACCTTCTTCTCGGTCTTCCTCTTTGTCTAGTTCCATCCATTGGCCTCAACTCTGTTGTTTTTCTAGTCCATCTCTCGTCATTGCATCAGGCAATATGGAATATCCGTGACACCTGTTTGTGATCTTATCCAGGTATTTGTCTTCCTATCTCTTAATGATATTTTTTATCATACTTCTCTGTCTGCGATGTTGTGTTGTTCTCAACTTTTTGTTTAGGGCTTCTGTTAAAGTCCATGTTTCTCCCCCTTATGCTAGGACAGGAAGTATGCACTGGTTGAAAGCTTTCCCTTTTAGACTCAGTAGGGATGTCACTTCTGAATATGTCCCTCATTTTCCCATAAGCCATCCATCCAAGGTGAATTCTTTGTTCGATCTCTTTTCTTTAGCAATCCTCAAAGGATAACAATTGGCCCAAATATACATATGAGGTAACTTGTTCTGTTTCATGGTTTTTCAACTTTGAGAGTTCTTTGGTTTATGTATTTATTCATCATTATTTTTGTTTTTTCTCTATTTATTTTTAATCCAATTACTCTGGAGGCTTCATTTAGCTGATTTGGCCTTTCTTCCAGATCTTCAAGATTATCTGTTATTAGGACAACATCATCTGCAAATTTCAGATGATGCAGCCTTTCTCGATTTATGTTTATTCTTTTTGTTTCCCAATCAAGGCTTCTTCTAATGCAGCTGTAAATAGTTTGGGAGATACATTATCATTTAGCTGGATGCCTTTTTGAATTGGAAACTTTTCACTGTTTTTATATAATTTAATTACTGAAGTTGCATTATTGTAAATATATTTTAGTGTTTCAATATGTGGTTTCTCAGTTTCCTGGATTTCAAGAGCTTTTTGTATTGCAGATGTTTTAACTGAATCAAATGCTTTTTCGTAGTCTATATAGGCCAGACAAGAGTTTATTGTATTCAGTTCATTTTTCAATGAACTGTCTTAATGTGTGAATATCCAAAGTACTGCAATTCTTCCTAAATCCAGCTTATTCACAGGATTGCATTCCCTCAAGTTTAGATTTTATTCTATTATTTATAATTTATGTGAAGACTTTATATATGGTGGGGAGTAGGCTTATAGGTTTGTAATTTTTAATATTTTATTGGTCTCATTCAAATCTCTTATCATATCTCTTCTTTTCTTCATCAGATGTAAGGTTTCTTGTCTTTTGCCCTTTTTAAAAATTAATATTAGAAGTGAATTGTTCCAATTTTTTCGAAATTTTTCTCGGTTTTAGGCATTTATTAAAGAGTTTAGTCAGCTGTTTGATGACAGGGCTTTCTCCCACTTTTAAGAAGTCTACCATAATTCCATTTTCTTCTGGGGGCTTTCCATTCTTCATTTCCCGCAATGCCATTTCCACTTCACCTTGTAAGATCTCAGGGGGCATCGTATTCTTCCTCACGAGTGGCATCCCATACATAAGCATTGCGACACTGTAGCTCCCCCAAGGAAAAAATGAAAAAAAAAATTGTTTGTGTTTATGAATAATAACAATGCTTACAACATTATATAAATGCAGTACAACATGCTAAAGGTTAGAGCTTATGTTTTGACATTGACCGAATAGTTAATAATTGGAATTGTTCGATTAACGTTTTAGATTAATAAAAAAACAAATGCACCGCCATCTAACGTCGATATTCGTTTGCGCTTGTCATTGCACGTTACGTCATTCCCACGCTGCTCAAACGGCAGTGTAATTTTAGTATGCTTACGCGCCTTATTTCTGTGAGATATGAAACGTTTATTATGGGTGCGTGTTCGTGGTGAACTTTTTTTTGTAAATCTTATTTTATTTTGTTAAAATAACATATAATTATTTATTTATTATAGATACAAGGCTGAATTATGACGAGTGTCACTGTTGAAAATATGAAAAGAATTATAGTTTTTCAATTATCGTTACACGAAACAAATGCACTGCGATCTAACGCCGATATTCGTTTGCGCTTGTCATTGCTATTGATACGAAACTTTTATTATTGTTGGTGTTTGTTCGTGGTCAGGATGAAATATTTTTAATGAAGCAATTTTTAATATGTAAATTTATTTATTAATAAATTCGTTACTGATTAGGGAAAAAAAGTTTTTTTTTTTTTTTTTTTTTGTATATGCAGCGCCCACACTTAAAATTTTCACCGGCCACCACTGTTCCCCACGAGTTTTTATCCATAGTTGATTCTTAGATGTCTCGGTCCTTGTCTTCATTGAGTTCAGCATAAAATTCTTGAATTCTTTTGATTATTGCATCTCTATTTCTTATAAGTTCAAAATTTTTCCTCTTACAGCAGCTATTTCCTTTGTTCCCACCGATAATGTTCGTCTTAGGACCATCATATTACTATTGTTTTCTATTGTTTCTTTCATTTTCCTAGTATTATAGGATCTAATTTCATTTTTCATCCTTTTGCGTATAGTTTTACAAATTTCCGAATATTCTATTTTATTGGTGTCATTCAAATCTCTTTTCATATCTCTTCTTTTCTTCATCAGATCTAAGGTTTCGTGTCTTAGTTTTTCCTCTCTTTGGCCTTTTTATACCTCCTATTTCAGTGCACAATTCAATAGAGGTTTTGTTAAGATTTCATTAACATCATCGATGGTAGTAGCTGTGTTTAACTTTTTCAGTTCATTTTTGAGTGTTCTCTATAACAGCTTTTATTGTGGTAGAGGTTTTGTAGATTCCCTAATATTCAATAGAATCGGATCGCCGTTTTTTTTTTTTTTTTTTTTTCCCTAGTGCTGCTGTCCTTTTTGGATATTGGAAATAAAAGATATTTCATTATTATTGTTCATTCAGATAACGCAAAAAAAAAAAGAAAAAAAAAAGAAAAAAAATAGAATAGAATAAAATAAACTAAAATAGGATTACTTCGCATACTCATGAAAATTTTGGTCAAATGATGTTCAAAATAATGTGAACTCAGAAATGCAGAAATTTGGAATAATTAAAGAAAATATTGCTATAACGGCACACGCGCTAATGCCCAATAACAAATATAATTAAAAATCATTTCCATTAGCGAAATTATATAGTCCCAAGAATTCCTGGAACATGTGAAAAAATGTTTTGATTCCTAGAAAAGGGAAAAGGTAGCCGAAACTCAGAAACACGTATCAAGAATCATAAGGAATCAAGAAACACGTATCACGTATCATAAGTATCAAGAATTGTTTTTTCCTTCTTCCGTATGCACTCAAAGGTTGATTCGTTCACATTGTAAATGTTTGCTACTCCCATATTGGACATTCCACTTCTCGATTTATCCAAAATTTCAATGTTCTGGTAAGTACCGTCCATTTTTTCGTTATTTTATACTAATCATAGATCGGTGTGCTAAACGGCGGACAGTTAGTCCCCCCCCCCCTCTCTCTCTCTCTGTAATTTTCATGCCATCCATGTTTATCAATTGTAGTAGAAGAATTCTAAAAGGTTTATTTATGATTAAGAAAAATCTATAAATCTACAGTTGCTAAAGAATTTCTAGTATGGTTCCTTATGGCGATTTTTTTTTATAAGTTCAGTAAATTTCCTTTAATCTGAACAATTTTGGGGATTTCAGCGATTAGTCTTGCGAATCAAGATAAGAGGGATGTCATTCTACAACTCGCTAACGATTTTTATGTAACGCTCGATAATATACCGAGAAGTCGGTTTAAAATATCTATTTATATGAAGTGAAAAAGATGAAAAACGTAGTAGCTATGAAAAGTGTGTGATGATTCAACACTCGAACGAATGTTAAACAAAACTCATTGGTTATTGATTTCTTCTAATTTAACTGATGCTTATCTCATTGTTGTCACATATTTGCGAGTAAAGTTTACTCATATGAGACCGATATCAGCAATAATAATCACCTTTAATTGAGAAATAGTAGATCATCTTTCAATAAAAAAAATAATGAATCCAAGAGTGTTTTCTCTCCCTTAGGGCCGTACTTAGGCACAGGCACACGAGGCTCTAGCTTGGGGTCCCCGAAAACTTAGGGCCAATTTAAGGACCCCAAACAACGCCCTGAGCACTCTAGCGCCTCGGGAAATGTGTAAGTACGGCTCCCCTCCACCTTTTGCCAAAACTGTTCTGAAATTTTTGCACAGCCTTGATAAGGTTTAGTTGGTGTTCCTTTCCCTAATGTTTGAAAAAAAAAAGTAGGGCAACACTCTCCCTATAGGGAAGAGTCTCCAAACTTTTGATCAGTAAGTAGGATGGGCAACTTCTTTGAGTCTCTTTGAGAGTGTAGATTTTTTTAATAAAATTTCGTAACTGAGTGTTTTTTACGCTTAACCGAGTGTTATGCGGTGATTACGCCTTATGCGCTGATAATTTTTTTTTTTTTTCATTGAATATGACTGAGACGTTAACTAGGTCTTGGAAACTAACAATCATTGGCCTTGACTTGTTTATCCATATCTTAGTGTTCATGGCTGTCCTTGAGACTACGCACGTGTAGGAAAACACCAGCTGCTGTAGATTGCAGTGGACTTCGGCTCACGTCCAAGAAACGTCATAAGCCACTCCTTCTGTAAATGTCACCGAACATTTCCAGGAGGGCCATAAGGCCGATCACGTTCACTGTCTCGTGAACAACACTGAGATGATGTACAAATTCTCTCTCTCTCTCTCTCTCTCTGCTTGCGCTGGTATCCGGAATGCACTGTGCTCTGTTCATTGCCGAGTAAAACAGTGACATCCACTGATGTCTGCAGGTGTCATACGGAAATGTTGTTCGGTGTTCAAACCAGCTGACTAATATCTAGGACAGCAGGAAAACATTCCAGGGAAGCCAGCACTTGTGTGAAGATTGCGCACAAGCCTTTTATTGTAGAAGAGCAACAGAACGCTGCGATTTAACATTTGATACCATTGTTAACATTCAAAAAGGATTTTGCAGTACGTGAGGACCTGTGGTGTTGCGGGAATGGGAGAGAAGAATTTAAAGATGCAATTCTTTACATTTCATCCTCACTACAGATATGACATATCGCACAAACTTTAATTCTTCCAACATGAAATATATTCTGATATTTATTCAAAATTAAAGCCTGTTGGCTCTTATTTTCAGTAATTCTGATATTTATTTATTATCAAAATACTTCTAATTATTCATTTTATCACGATTTAAGAAAACTTATATATATAAAAAAAAAACATTTTATTCTTCCTCATTAAAGATTTTTTGGTAACTAAAATTCTTAGCTTGATGATCTGTAATATTTAGCATATTTTCATTCATATTAAATTCAGTGACATTATTCTTGTTATCATACGTCGTTGGCTTTTTTTTGTTTGTTTCATCATCGTTTCAAACATGATATCGAGATTAATCATATGGAAGGGTGAAAAATTTATCCCCACCGTATGATTAATCTCGTTATTTTTCCCCCCTTCATGGTAGAAGAAACAAACAATTACGTCTTTACATAAAACTCTCTGCATAATTAGTAGAGAAAAATAAATGAAAGACAAAAATATTAGTGTAGCCCGGACTTCTCCATTCATTTTTGAGAGAGCACAAAGTGCAAAATAAACAATATATACAGAGGACGATATTTTCGGGACTATTATACATGCTGGGTAAACACAGTTTATATTGAAAAATTATATAAATTTTCTTTTATCTACAGTAACATAGCATCCAAAACTTAGGGGTACACCTTTTGAGGGTCTCTGAGTTATATCATTTGGAATACTAATTCTAGTGTGCTATAGGTTTCCAACCTGTGGGTGGGATTCGCATAAAAAATAAACGGAACTATAAGTGACGATGATTTATTCCCATGTAAGGTATTTGCATGTGTACAATTAAATAATATCATTCCTTGTTGATAAAATTCAGACACAAAAATACATTCATGTTTACACATATATTTAATTTTATTTATGTTTACTGTTGCTGTATTTAACAATCCAAGTAGTTAATATGAGTTATATACGGCATGTATTTTTCGAATTCACTGTTTTATTGCACACGACGCTGTCTCTCATCCACTAATAGTATTTCTGTCTGTTAATTTTGTGTGTTATCTGACCCATTTGCCTGTATGTTTAGTTTATATAAGGGTAACATGCATTTCAATATAAATGTTGAAATGCAATTATCATTAATAATGGTTACAAATTTGAATAGTAGTAGTAGTTTATAATTGATGGTTTCACATTTGGCGAATGCGGTGTTGCTATGTACAATTTTCAGCGGATGTTTTTAGAATCAATACCCATTTAATTACAAATAAGTTATACGCAATTCAGTATTTCAACATTATATATATATATATATATATTTTTTTTTTAATTAAGTTTCATTTTTTGATTTTGCCTCTTGATACACTATTTTTTGAAAATCAATGAAGACGCTTAATGTACATGAAAACAGTCTTTGTATTATATGGTTAATTTAATAAAATGGGACATTATTATTATTATCATCAGCTATTATTTATGTATTCAGTATTTCTTCAGTGACTGATGATACACGGCCTTGAGTCCTATACGCATAGATGAGACGCTATATTATTGAACCAATATATTGCTATTAATTGTAATGTAATTTTATCAGAATTGCGTGAATTCTCTGGCTGTTTTGTCTGTTTTTTGGGATGAAAGCAAAACACAAATTTCTAGGAAGAATAACATTTTCATCTATCTCCTTATTAGACCAGCTAACTCAACTTTAGTTTAAAGCTCATATAAAGATTCTTTGTGTCTCAGATGAGATTTCGAACCATGGTCTTTCCAACCAAAGGACAACCTCATTGACGACCTAGCTACCCAGTATTATTACCAGCTACTTAGCAGGGATGAAAAGGCATGCTTTAGTGTCTTCTCAAACGAGGTCAAGTGGTTCATATCGTATGGAAATTTGTTCGATAGTTCTGGGTAATAGAAGTACCTACTTGTTTTAGCATATGATTTAGCTTAGTCGTTTGTTGTATATCCTACCTGCCTGTTGTGGCGGAGAGCTATAGTAATATATACCATATCAGAGTATGATTTGTAGATGATTTTTAAAGAATAATGTGTACAGTTTTTTGTGTACAATTAACGCGAGTGTGGCATCACATACAGTATTGTAGTCAACTAGCAAGCCTAAACCCTCTGTAGTCTGTTATTTTGTTCATTGTTGGGAAAGGGCATAATTTTGATCACTTTAGGCAATATGAGGTATGATATTTTGTTGCTGTATGTGTAGTTGTTTTTTTTTCCCATTGCGTAAGGTAGTAGTTGCTGAAAATAGTTGCTGAAGTAAATATGTTTCCTGTATCATAAATGTTATCTAATGCGAGACTGTATAGATTTGGTATTTAGAGCTTAATATCTTCCACTGAAATTGTAGTTTGATTAATGTTAAAGTTTACTAGTACTATTATGTGTAGGAATTAACTGCTAAAGATCTTTCTTTGTACGAGATATTATTGAAGCACTTCACTTGTGTGTATGTACTATTGTACATATTCAAACTATACTTTAAATGTTACTTTATTTAAACAGTTAGCAATAGTTTAATACTTTAAACTATTCAACTATTGTTTTCTTGACCTTTATTTACGGTTACTTTGTCAAATTCCATTTTAAGAACGTGACCCCTGTTTTTAACATTACGTCTATGGGAAATAAATTCTCGCTTTACAAGCGAGGAACGAATTACCTCGTGAAGTCAAGAACTACCTGTATTTAGTAAGCTACTGTAAATATTAATATATTTAGTATAGTGTAATTATTTGCATGCATGCATTTAATTTTCTAGTTTTCAAATGAATTAAACTGAGTGATGTTCATTTGATCTTCTGAGATATAAGTAAAATCATTATTCAAATATCAGATTAGTAATGCTATACTGAACATGAGAAGAAAAAATATTTTCACAGCTTTTCAGATGATTTTTATATTTCTAAAAAAATAGACATATGTTGCCATATGTCTATTTTTTTAGAAATATTTCTAAAAAAAATAGACATTTTTAGAAATATTAGAATTTTTTTTAGAAATACGCAATATGTCTATTTTTTTTGGAAATATTTTTGAATTTTTAAACACTAGTGTTTCATCTCACAAAACTAAAACATAGCTTCCTAGCAAGATTCAGTACGTTTCTACAATAGGGTGTCAAGTAATGTCTTATATATACTGAATTTTAATTCCAAGAACCATCTATTTTTCTCTGTTCTAATTTTCTCCTAAGTTTGTTTAATCTCTCTCTCTCTCTCTCTCTCTCTCTCTCTCTCTCTAGTTGTTGTGAAGTCAGGCGTATCACAAAAATATGTAGGTGATCCTTCCTTTTCTTTGCAATCAGCTAATTGTGAAATATTATTTCCTGATCAACTGAAAACAATTTCATTCAAAGTGATTTTCATTTCATTTTTTTTTTTTAATACCAAGATTTGTATAGAGAGTTTTAAATCAATAGTTTTAACATCTAAACACGACAATGCTCCATGTCACAAAACAATAATTGTAAACATGTGGTTTTAAAGAGAATCACTTCGTTACGTTATGGCTGGCACGGTGCTTCGACTCAAATCCGATACAGGATCTGCGAGAAGAAACAAAATTGATACGTCTTCGTTAATGGAACTTACTGTTGTTTAAAGGAGAAGTGGTGTAGAGTATATCGGGAACGTTCCACTTAAAATTAGCAAATAGTTTTTCACAACATAAAGAAGCATTTATTACGCCAAAGGATGGAATACATGTTATTATTTTCTGGCATTTAACATTTTTTGTTTGCATATACATATATACTGTGACTTTAATAATATAATATATTATTAATAATCGGACTTCATATAATAATCGGACTTCATATAATATATGAAGTCCGATTATTATTCCACAAAAGTTTTTTTTTTTTTTTTGTCCATAGCAATTGTAGATAGAAATAAGCTTTATACACTAATAGCATAGAGAGAATTCTGATATGCTGGTGAATATCAGCATCATCCCTACGTTAATTGGAATTTACTGGTCGCATATGACTAACGATATGTGGCAGACACTGTGTGTGCGCGTGCGTGCGTGCGTGTGTGTGTGTGTGTGCGTGTGTGCGCGCGCGCGATAAAAGCAAAGGTCGAAGCATGATGATGTGATAATGGGATTAAAGTAGGGCGATATGCTTATCTCCTGTGCAGAATGATGTGATAAGTAGAAACGTCGTCAGCATCAGGCAAAAAGATCCTCCGTAGCTCAGTTGGTATTGAAGATGCTCTTCAGTCTGAAAAACCTAGGTTCGAATCCCGTCTAGGAACTTTTATAAGACTTTTCAACTGAAAGTGATTTAGCCGGTCTCATAAGGAGATACGAGTAGCAAGGTTTCCCTTCCCGGAAACGTGGGTTTTTCATCCCGTAAACAGCAAACCGGCCAAATGAACGCATGCAATTTATAGACATAGCATACAGTGTAGATATGATTAATCGCCTTGTCATAAGCAGTTAGCAGGTTTTCTAAGACGCCAAGTTACTTGGCCGTAAAAGGCTATTGACCATGAAAGAAAAGCTGTTTTAGGAAATGTCAGACACAAGATCAAAAATATCTGATCGATGCAAAACGGCAGATGAAAGATTAATCAAATCGTAAAGCACATTAAACGTGCTAAAGTTGGACAAATGATTGTGTGGCAATGCAATAGTGCCCTCGAGAGACTATATCTAAGCATACTATGTATACCGCGAATACTGTTTCAAATAGGGTGTAAGAAGTATAACAGCAGTCAGTATTAAAAGTACCAGGGGCGAATATTCCGGGTGTGGTAGGTGTGCGATGCTCATCCACAAAATATCAGTATCACCGATATTATATTTTTGCATTTATTCCCGTTAAAGACTCAGCCAGTTGTTTGCAGACTTCGCGCGCGATTCCTAAAATTGAACACACTATACTCTACTAATGCTTCATTGTCCTGTTCACGAGGTTAATAAAGTATTAGTGCTTCATGAAGAAGGCGCTTTTCGCGGCGTAAACATTGCGTCACATTCGCGTTAATAGCCCCAGTGTGCTTTCAAAATGCATACACCTTTGAGCCATTCGAAAAGATGTAAAAAGGGCGCAGCATATCAAATTCTTAGTGTTGTATTATCTTTAAACCGCTGAGAAGGCGTGACTAGGTGAGTTTAAATTTTGAGCTCCCTCTGCACCTAGCGGCTGTGATTGGTTATTATTTCAACCAATCCAATTGAATGTTGTCATGAGTTGAGAGATTACTATATCCGATGGCTATATTACAAACAGCTGTTACACATGTTTTCTGGAATTGAAAATTTGAAAGTGAATGTTAGGAGAAAAATGCTAATTGTTTTTTCTTTTGCTTGTGCAGTATAGCATCTGTTGAGGTTGCAAAGTTTTTTTTAACGGTATAGAGACAAAATTATTGTAGTCTTCGGAAACAACAGAGAGTAAAAAATATCCATTCCTCAATAAAAATGAATATTCTGTGTATTATAAGACGTTGTTGATCTACAACAAAATACAGCATATGTGAGATTGATAAGACAGCAGAACCGCTGATACTAAATAAATAAATAAATAAACTAATGAATTTAGGAATTCCAGAAAGTGTGGATGATTCCGATAATGACGGATGTTATGTATACTGCGTCTCAGTAAACAATATACAGTTCTTGGAAAACGGAGCGAAATATACACAAACCAGAGAAATACACATAAGATGGACAACAAATTTTACGAGATGATTTGATGCTCCATCGAACCATATTTATTCCTGCAATACTCTCACTCATAAGTTTTTTTATTTTTTAATTATGCCATCAAAAATTCACTTATTCATGTCTAGACTTTATAGGATCGTGCTATTCGCTCTACCCAGCAACTTATAGGACACACATATCACAAATGATAATTATTAATTATTCGTTTACCATTAATGAAAGTGTTTCTACTCACACTTATTCTTTCCTATTCTCGCATGTCTTATAAATGATGGTTCACATATTTTCATCTTTGAGTATTTCAAATATACCAACCAAATATAGCCTTCTCCTTCATTGTTGTTTTCTAATCAATCCTAAAATTGTTCCCACACTCTACGCAGAAGTATTCAAAGTTATCCTGCAATCAATTGCATTGGACCAATTAAGATGAGCGTTGATGCGCTATGCCCTCTCAAAACTTTCGTACATCGATAAAATGCAATCACACGGTCATGGGCGTCCGCAGGTGGGGTGGGGGGATTAAAAAATTCCACAAATTATAATCGTAAAATTGATTGAGATATGTAATCTTACACCCTCGACCCTGGGAACGCTTTGTCTGTCTCAAAAGTTTATTATGGGTTGGCCTATGAGTTGCGGGGTAGCCATAGAACACATTTTTATTGCAGTAATAAAACACGTGTTCCTGTTTTTGATTCATCTTTTTCTGATTTGTGAACAGTGATTAGTTTGCCCTCTTTCTAGTAAGTTACAGAGTGAAGTGTGAATTGTAAATTTATAGTGAAACAAATTTAAACAACAACAACAAAAAAAAAAAACATTTTTAAAAGGTAAGTGTATCTAATTTAATATTATTTTACTTGTTAGTTTTATGATATTTTGCTTTTAAACTGAAATAATTTAATTTGGGATTAATTAATTAGTTGATTTTTAATAAAATATGCTGTTCAATTTTTTATATATGAAATTGTGCTAAAAACTATTAATTCTGAATACTTTTTTTTCCCAAGAATTCCCCCTCCTGGAAAGCACGACAGCACACCCAACCAAAATGATCACACGACGCCACTGAAAGGTACCATGTCTATCCAACAAAAACAGTTAGGACAATGGGAATAAAGAAACATCGGTACTCGACACCAGAGAAAGGCAACATGGAGTGATAAATCGAGGTTTCATGTTGCCGAAGGATAATAGTAACAACAGCACATATGGACTAATTATGCTTGATCACACTAATGTAAAAGATGGCGTTAGAGTGATGGTCTGGGGCATACTTGAACAGGTTTTCTTGGTCTCCTTGATGCAAGAAGAACAAGGACTAACTAAATCATGCGGTGTGAGTACTGTTGCGAACTAAGTATGCACAGTCATATGAATCATTAACATTGAAAGTGATGGATATTTCTGGTAGGATACCATTGAGATTTTATCTAATGAAATTCATGGTTACTGGCACATGTTATTCAGGGTGCTTGAATTGATTAGTCCCCCAAACCATTAGATCTTGGATGCTGTGGAATGAAATGTTTTAGAAAGAGACCCACTACAAACTAATCTAACGAAACCTTAAGAATTCATCATGTCTGTCTGAGATACCATATCTGTGGTGGAGTGCTTTCGGAACCTCGTGAATTCGATGTTATTTAGTCTGGAGGCTTACAGTGCTTTAATAATAAATTGGCCATTTTTGTGGTAAACTTGCATGTCATACTATGTGTAGCTTCGAATGACGAGAGGTCTCTGTATGCCAATAACGACACTCTAGCACTTTAGTCCTGGAACATCACTGTAATGCAGCAGTCAGTCATCTGACATGCACAGAAACAGTATTTTTTCTTTTCTTTCTTTGTTGTTTTTTGATGAAATTTGTTAGACATTTCAGATGAATTCTGAGTCAGGAAAAAAAAAATCTGTTAGCAACATCAACAAAATAATAATAATAATGTATGGCATGTTGGCATGTATGCAAAAAATATGGCTTTCCAAACTTCTGATAACTGGTGACAGCATAAAATAGAGACTGTACTGGAAAACGAAACAGCAAAAATTCTCTTGGACTTTCGAATACAAACTGATCGGCATTTGAAACACAATAGACCTGACATCACAATTATCGAACATCGACAGGTTTGGATTATCGATATCGCAGTACCCAGTGATAACAACATTAGCAACAAAGAACTGGACAAAATAACTAAATATCCAGATCTGGCAATCGAAGCTGGCCGACTGTGGCTTAAACACACCAGTAGAAGGGTAGCCACTTCTGACAAGATCAAGATAAGATAAGATAAGGAATCGTGACGTGATTGGTTGTTGAGATGATGACGTCATGAGTTTGGAATGTTAGGAAATTTTCTGGGGACCATCTGTGTGTGTGTGACGTCACGTTGTTCGTTTTCTTCGCGTATGGAATTATGGGCGATGATTAGAGATAAGATTCGTGTCGTGATTGGTGGGGCACTTTGAACGAGATCAAGATAAGATAAGGGATCGTGTCGTGAATGTTTGTTATTATCAGATGTAGATAAGTGACGTCATTTGTTAGTTGTAAATAAGTGACGTTATTGTTTTGAATGGAAAAGGAAGATATTAGGGGATAAGGATTCGTGTCGTGATTGGTGGGATACTATGAACAAAATAGAGGTATGGTGAATGGGGGAAGCAACGTCACTGTCTTGGATGTGTATTGTTATGAGTTATAGATAAGTAAATGGTTTGCGTATGGCATTATGGGTTATGGATAATGATAAGATAAATTTTGGAATGTTTGGAATTTCGCTGGGGGCCCCCTTTCTGTCAGGAATATCACGTGGTGTGTTGGGTTCTCCTTAGCATTGTGGGTGATATTTAGAGATAAGAAATCGTGACGTTATGTGTTTGGAAATTTCTGGGGAACATATGTCTCTCTGTGATATCACATGGTGTTTTGGTTTGCCTATGGAATTGTTGTCGATGTTTTTGAGGTAAGATATCTTGGAATTTTCCCAGGGTGATGACACACATCCGACATTGTCGTTATGTTTTGTCTTTGGTTGTCTATAGATGGCTATACTAATTTTCCAATACAGATTGGGGTATTTCTTTCCTGTTAAAGACTACAGGAATTCTTAGAGTAGAGTCTAAGAATTCCCACAGTAGTAGAGTCTAGTGGCGGTAGTGATTAGGCTTTTCTGAATAATTTAATTATATGCTGGTGTCACTCAAACACACACTTTTGTTTTTTCATAGCTGATCCATATTTTATTCTATATTCATATTCGAATTCGTATTTTATTCGTAATTCATCCTAATATTCTGATTTGTGTAAATTTAAGATCATAAACGTCAGTAAATAAATAAATAAATTGTGTGTGAATTTACTGTGATATCAAAAGTGATCTTACTTAAATATGCATAACACATCAACGAAACAGTTTGTTCATTTAAGTTTACACATTTTATTTCACAGATATTATTTACATTGTAATATGCAGAAATAGGAATTTACAGATATCACCAATGCAAGTGGTGTTTATCTTGTCGTAACATTTCTTTGAATGATATAATCACGTAATCACAAGAAAGATATTTATTTAACCAAATATTTCGGTCTGGAAATAGCAGACCATCGTCGGTGGTATTACAAGAACAGTTTAAAAAAATATACAAGCTAGAATACTGCCGACGATGGTCTGCTATTTCCAGACCGAAATATTTGGTTAAATAAATATCTTTCTTGTGATTACGTGATTATATCATTCAGTCTTATGTCGCAAGTATCCTTAAAACAACAAATTCGTAACATTTCTTTGATGAGACATGTACGATTGGGTGATTTTGATACTGCTTCCCAGATGAGTATGGCAATTTCTACATACACTAATATTAGCATCACCGCTATAAAAGCAAGTATCTGCCACTTTTGCGATGGTTCTTGATTTTCACCTGCAAAGAAAAAAAAAAACTTATTGTTAATAATGGAAAAGTTAGCAGATTACTATAATCCTAATACAGTAGTTAGTTTTGGAAGTATCAAAGCGTTACAGAAACATACAAATTTGCCACATGAAACCGTGAAAAGTTGGTTAGCAACACAGCCTACTTATGTGAGACAAACCCATTAGAAGAAAGTTTAAACGCAATCAAATCAAAGTCCCGACACTTTTACACACTTTTCAATGTGATTTGGCTGATGTGTCATCCCATTCAAAAGAGAATGGGGGGGGGAGGTGTTTCCTCCTTATATGCATTGATTGTTTTTCCCGATTTGAGTGAGTTCGAACACTGAAGAATAAATCAGCAGACGATGTTGTTAATGCTTTTGAGTCTATTTTTAAAGAAGAAGTGCCATGTTACATAAATACTGATCAAGGAAAAGAGTTTTGCAACCAGAAAGTTGGTGCATTGTTTAAGAACCATAATATTCATTTCTACGCGACCAGGAGCGAAATGAAAGCACCCATTGCAGAAAGATTTATCAGAACATTGAAAACAAAGATCTACAAATGGATGACGTATACTAAAAGTAAAAATTATACGAATGTTTTGCCGACCCTTGTACATACTTATAACCTCACACCACACCGCTCCTTCGGAAGTTAACCTTCACAACGAGAATCGTGTTTGGAAATATTTCTACGGAACCCAAGAGGAGACTACCAAACCAAAATTTCAAGTAGGTGATAGTGTGGTTTTAAGTGATGATACCCACAAATTTAGAAAAGGGTTTTGGGGTAAATGGACACTAGAATTGTTCACTATTGCTCAGGTTATTAATAGAAACCCTGTAGTATATAGAGTTCCCGTTCGGGACGGAGAGATAGTGGAGGGAACTTTCTATGAACCTCAACTGCAAAAGGCTAATATACCAAATGAACTTCCGGAAGATGTGTATCTAATCGAACAAGTACTTAAACAACGCAAACAGAAAGGAAAGCTTCAGTATTTTGTTAAGTGGCTCGGTTATTCCTCATTGTATAATTCTTGGATTCGTAGCGAAGATGTTTTACCTAACCCTTCTCAGTAACGAAATTAAAAAAAATGTTTCCTACTAACACGCAAACGAAATTTCAAGTGGAATTACCAGATGAGATCAGACTTAAAGGTAAATGGGAAGTTGCTCTTGCTGAAATTCATCTTCCGGGAGAATTTAATAACATCGATTCTGGTTACGATGAGTTTCATATGATACGTGCAGTTGGAGGAGGAGGAGGTGTCAACACTATCGACAACAACAACATGACAGGAAATAAAGTTTTCGAAAAGTCTAAAAGAAGGATTTTACAAAAGTGTACAAGATTCCCCATGGCAGTTACAATTCACCCTCTGAACTGCTTCAAGCAGTGTTTGATGTGAGTTCTGTGATTACTGCAAAAAAGAATCCAAACAACACCATTTCTCTGACAGTCCGAAAAGATTACAACCTGTTGTTTCCCAAGGAGGCCCCAGGGTTGGGGCTTCTACTGGGTTTTAACCAGATTGGTGTTAAACTGAAAGGTACAATAACAGGGAAATATCCAGTTGATATAAAGAGGGGTGTAGCCGCATATTTTGTTTATTCTGATTTAATCCAAGAACAGATAGTTGGTGATACATGTGCACCATTGTTACGAGTTGTTCTGTGTAGCACCAAGTGTTCCTTCGTTTTTGCTCACCCTGATTATTATCCGTTACGAAAACAAACATTTCAGTCAATTAGCATTGAAATTCGTTCTGACAGCGGCGAGTTGTTCCACTTTCGTGGTGGTAAGAAAATAGTTAAATTACACTTCCGACAAGTGAAAGATGACTGATTATCTCAGATATTACACACTGCAGGCAGGTGGGACTCAAATGTTTACGGGACCCCCAATACAGCGTGGGTACGGATTAGGTAGCATTTTCAGAAGTGCCTTCTCCTTTCTAAGTCCACTTTTAAAACCTGCAGATCAATTTGTCGGTCGTCAAGCCTTAAAAGCCGGTCAGCATATGATAGGAGATGTATTGGAAGGGGTACCTGCACGTCGAGCCTTTATAAACAGAGCATCAGAAGCTGGGAAAACCATTGCTGAAAATGCTCAGAGCCCATTACTTCCGAGAGGTCAAGGAAGCAAGAAGAAAAAAACGAATACTAAAAAGCGCAAGCAAGATGACATCTTTTACTGAGGATATGATGTCAGAGTTAGATCTTTTTTCCCACCTTCGTGTCAACATGTGTGTGGAAAGAAGTTCTTATGTCACCTACCAACCAATATCCAGTGCTGACAGTGGAGGTCCTGTGGAATTTTACATACCAGATACATCTGAAGAATACTTGGATTTGGGAAAACCATACCTACGCGTTCGTGTGCGCATCACTGACAGTGATGGTAAATCTATAGAAGATTCTTCAGTTGGTGCTGTGAATAATTTTTTTCATTCTAACAGTCAACTGAGAAATGAACTATTTGTTAAAGATGATGTGGCTAATGTTAGTGATATGTTTACCAAAACTGAATGTGGGATGCATAGACGACAAGCTCGAATTAACCAATTGAAAAGTGAACGAGATGCTTGGGCGAATACACATTCGTATGGTTCGCAGTTCTCCCGAATTTTGTTTACTGCCTGCAAATGCTGATGCTAAGGCTAAAGTGCCAATTGAAGAGGCTATACCTTTTGTCTGCAAAGTCAAAATAAACCCAAAGATTCAACTGGCTCACCTGTCTGTGTTAGACAAGTCAAACATGATATATCCCATCAACCGAGTGCAAGTGTCTTATTTTTCGATTCCCAAGGGTATGTCAGATGCCACACGAGACAGTCTGTATCTAGATGAAATACCATCTAGATTAATTATTGGATTGGTTGCTAGTGATGGATTTAATGGCACTTTCAACAGAAATCCATTTAATTTTTATCATTTCAATCTGAATTTTCTTGTAGTGACAGCTGACGGTATTCAGTATCACTCGCGAGCTTTTACTCCCAACTTCAAAGAAAGGCATTACAGTAGATGTCACATGTCTCTGTTCACATCACTAGGCAAATGGAACAGAGACCGTGGTAATTACATTTCTTATGAGGAATACATAAAGGGAAACGTTCTCTATGGATTTGACTTATCGCCAGATCAAAATGCAGTTGCCCCCCATGTCAGCCTGTTAAGAAGAGAAAGTGTACGACTCGAAGTTAAATTTGTTCAACCTCTTCCTGAAAACATCACACTGGTTCTTCATGCAGAATTTGAGTGTACGTTATCCGCAACAAAGGATCGTTCTGTGTTACTGGACTATGAACACTGAACAATTGGTAAGCATACTAGAGTTAGAACCCACCACAAGAAAAGTGGGTTTAGGAGTTTGTGCTCGTGATGAATTGCCAGAACATCCGATCAGACAACGACAGTCGATGTTCGTTGTGAACACAGATCCGACTTGGGTGGCAGAACAACATTGGCAAGCTATCTATATCAAAGACAAAAACGGTGATTTTTTTCGATAACTTCGGTCGTCCACCGAGCGAAGTTAACAAAGCGATATTGTTAACTTTCTGAATATCAACACTAATATATGGCATTATAATAGTGTGCCTGTACAAGCTAATGATTCTGTCGCATGTGGTTTGCATTGTGTATATTTTTTAATATTGAGATATCGTGGTCTTTCTATGCAAAATATTATTAGCGAATGTTATTCTAAGGATTTGTGGTTAAATGATATTGTAGTAACTTAATCTGTTACAGATCATTTACTGAGAATAAAAAATAATTACATTTTTTTTTCACTTACTATTTTTTTCACACCAGTTTCTTATTCCCGCAGCTTTCAGGGAGATAAAAAGATGAAGTTGCTATTGGTTCTTCGAGCTCTCCTGCAGACAGGGAGTGGACTGGAAGCATTTTCCTCACTGGGACTGGCTGATGTTGATGATTGACGGGAATGGTTCTGGGTATTCGGTTTGTTCAGTGTACGTTCTGGATGTGACAGTCTATGTTCCTGTTGCTCTCCTTCTGTGTGAGACCATTGGTTTTTCAAACCTAAATACTTTTGCAGAACATTTAAATATGCATTTACTTCTTCATCTGCATGTTCATTTCTTATTTTTAAAATGGCACTCATTTCATCATCTAGTGTGTACAGTTTACACTCCTCAGGTGATCGGAGGAGTGTAAATGTTTTAAACATATGATTCATTTCCTAATAAGTGAACTCAATAAAGGAACAATGATACTGCCTAATAATGGGAACAGTGATCTCACGTGCTGTAAAACCAGTTTTCGTCTAGTAATGAAGGGAAGCGATTTGTTACTTAGTGATCTTATAATTTTTTTTTTCTTCGTAGGCGTGACTTCTAGTTATGTTTAAGTGAAATATTTCCAGATAAAACATTTTTGCAGATTTCACAGAGTGTGGTGATTTGGCTGGAAGTGCAGTGTTTTAAAGCATCATTTGCTTGTTTGGGAGAGGAATGAGATAAGTACTTGGTGAGATATTCATAGCGTTTGAATCTATCAGCCATTCAGGGATAAACACTGTATTGGGTTCTTCTCCTGGCAAAATCCGTGACCTTAAGCGTAAAATATCAGGTGTTTCCTGTCCGAAGTCTAAAACGAAATATGAGTGGGGTTCCCGTGTTGCATCTTTATAAATCTGAACTATTATTCGTTTGTCCTGGAAATACGTGGGAAGCTAAATGAGAAAACTGTAAAGAGTCTCGGGGATTTTTAAAAGCAATAACATAATGGCTATTGAGAGAAATTGTCTGAAAATGTATTCCTTTACAGAATAAATTTTGTGTCAGTAGAATGACACTGAGGTTACGGTGATGTGAACCTTTTATGAAAACATCAGCTATTTCCGTGCTGTCCTTAGCCTGGTGAACCAAATAATCGATTATGAGTAAATTTCTCACATTTGAATTAAATTCAGGTAACTTCAAACCATTCACGAATTCCATGTTGGTAAATTTTTTAAATTTATCCTGATTTTCATTGTAACAGTAAACGATTCGTTCCGGTGGTGGTTTGATTAGTTGATTACAATGTTCTATGAGAGACAACACGAATGTTGTTTTTCCTGATTATGTAGCCCCGGAAATAATGCATGTAAGTAGATGTATGAACATAGTGAAAATGATAACACAATAGATTGTGATTACTTAAATATAAAGAGCCAACAGGCTTCATTTCGGCGATATAAACATTAATTAAATTAAGGGGATATTAGATCCCACATTCGTCATGAAACTCTCTGATTCCAATCTTTGAGTTTCTTATTCGGTTTTAAAACAATGTGGGATCTAATATCCCCTTAATTTAATTAGATTGTGATTATTTATATAATCAGAGATCATGTAAAAACAGATAGATACTTGTTTTAATATCAAAAAATTCTCCCCATCAAGATTTTTTTTTATCACAGTCACCATTTAATCATACCAAGACGAATTTTTTTCTTTTTAAATTCTAAGAAAAAAAAAGCTATTGTGGAATAATAGTAACAATAACAGTGATGTGGAAGCTGCACAAGAGAAGGGCGACACTGCAAATTATCGTGTTGGGAAACAATCATGGATTTTTACCTACCAGGTAGAATGTTGTTTAGTTTTCTGTCGCATAGATGGCATCTTTTGCTTATGGGATATGTGTGTGTGTGTGTGTAAGGAATTATCCTTTAAATTACCCATAGGGGAAAAGTACATGTGTCTGTTGACACTATGCGCTTCGCAAAGGTGTATTCAAATCTTTTTGTTACGGAGGTTGTTTTGATTTGGCAGCTCCATTTGTCTCTATGGACAGAAAATGGTACAGGAATTTGGATGTTTTGTGGCTCAACCCTTACTGCTGCTATCATAGATTCCAGATTAATATCGGTGGCAGCGTGAGAATTTAAAGTTATGCCTTTGCATTTGGTCACAATCTTACTCCCCACGTTCTGTAGGAATAAGATTTGAGGCCTGTGGTAACAAACTCAACTACAAAGTCACCGTCGAGTTCATTGCCTAGCTCCCCAGTGGACGGTGAGTGATCACCAGGTTTTTCACTGAAAATGACAGAATCGGTATCTGTGTATAAAAGCCATCTTTGCAAAGGTTCCTTGACTTCATATAACTTTATCCTACTGTAGGCAACTACAAATGAGGACAAAGGCAACTACAAATGACAACACTCCCTGGGTCTGAGTTCTTAACATTCTCATACCAAGCCTTCCCCATGTGATATCACAGAGAGACATATGTTCCCCAGAAATTTCTAAACACATAACGTCACAATTTCTTATCTCTAAATATCACCCACAACGCTTACACGAACCCAACACACCATGTGATGTCCCTGACAGAAGGGGGGTGGGGGAAACGAAATTCGAAACATTCCAAAATTTATCTTATCATTATCCATAACCCATAATGCCATACGCAAAACATTTACTTATCTACAACTCATAACAATACACATCCAAGACACTGACGTTGCTTCCCCCATTCACCATACCCCTATTTTGTTCATAGTATCCCACCAATCACGACACGAATCCTTATCCCCTAATATCTTCCTTTTCCATTCAAAACAATAACGTCACTTATTTACAAATAAAAATTACGTCACTTATTTACAACTAACAAATGACGTTACTTATCTACATCTGATAATAACAAACATTCACAACACGATCCCTTATCTTATCTTGATCTCGTTCAAAGTGTCCCACCAATCACGACACGAAACTTATCTGTAATCATCACCCATAATTCCATACGTGAACAAAACAAACGTCACACACACAGATGGTCCCCAAGAAAAATTCCTAACATTCCAAACTCATGACGTCACACACACACACAATGACATCATCATCTCAACAACCAATCACGTCACGATTCCTTATTTTATCTTGATCTTGATCTTGTCAGAAGTGGTTACCCTTCTACTCAGAACCGGCGCTAAGGTCTTTGTTGCCCGCATGCAATTTCTATCTAAGTGCCCCTGTAACGATCCGAGCGTGTGTGGTTATTTTACGATTATAAAAATTTATATTATTTGAAATTTCTTAAATTCTCAAAAGTTAAAGCAAATTTTGATAAAGCCACTTCACTTTAATCGTTGAATATAATGATACAGGGATTATAGCCTTCTCACCGATCCAAATCGCTAACAAAATTAAAATGAATTATAATTAAAGTTAAAATTTATTTGAACTAAAGTTTAAAAAATTCTTGCATTTTCCACGTTACTAAATTCTTAGTAACTTGTAAAAAAATGTTAATAATTTTTATAAGTGGAACTATCTTTTAGAAAATAAAAGAAATTCAAGATAGATGAGAAAATAAGAAAATAATTCAGAAATAATTAGAACATTTAATATAAGTATTCAAAAAATAACATCTTTACAGAATAACAGAAAATAAATTAAATTACATATATATACTTGAAATTTTCTTTATTAAAATTTTAGGATTTTTGATTTCATATTCACAAAATTAGAAATAATGGTCTTAACGTCTAATTCCGCACATATATCATTTTCAATAGCTATTAACGCCAAACTAACAACCCTTTTTTTTGACATACTTGTTCTTAAGTAGGTTTTAATCAATTTCAGCTTGGAAAAGGAACATTCACCGCTCGCTACACAACAGGAAAGGTTAATGGTATTCTTAAAGCAATTGAAAAGTTAAGGAAAGATAAATTATTGGACACAATAAAATGAAGAATATCGAATATTTTCCTTCCGAAATTATATCCTTGAAAGCACATAACTCATCATATACAGGGTGTTCCAAAATTCATGCAAGAAGTAATTTTGATAGAAAACACAGGTTTTTAATTAAAAATTGTAATTTCTTATTGATTCATAAAGCATACAGTATAGGGTTATGCATGGAATAGCATATCGGGTAAATGGCCTCCACGGCTTTGCTGGCACATACGCTGCACTCTTTTGTCGAAATTTTCCATGACCGTTTTGCATAAATGTGGCTGAATTTCGTTGATACAGCACTCAATTTCCTCCTTCAAGGCGTGGGTGGTCGTGGGCTTGTTGGCATAAACCTTAGACTTTAAAAAACTCCAAAGAAAAAAGTCCAACGGCGTTAAGTCACATGATCTGAGCGGCCAATTCTGATCAACAAAACGGGAAATTACACGACCAGGAAATGACTCATGCAGTAATTGAATTGTTTCTTGGGCTGTATGGAATGTGGCACCGTCTTGTTGAAACCACATGTCGTCCACATCCATATCTTGCAATTTAGGCACAAAAAAACTGGATTATCATGTCGCGATAGCGAGCGCCATTAACTGTTATTGCCTTACCAGCCGCATTTTCGAAGAAGAATGGACCGATGATGCCTCCAGCCCAAACTTCGCACCAAACAGTGACACGTTGTGGATGCATTTGTTTCTCAACAATCACTCGTGGATTTTCTGAACTCCAAATACGACAATTTTGTCGATTAACGAAGCCATCAAGATTAAAATGAGCCTCATCGCTGAAGATGATTTTGTTCGAAAAATAAGCATCCACTTGTTGTTGTTCCATAATCCATTCAACGAACTCTCTTCACTGTGTGTGTGTGTGGTCAGTTGGCTTCAGTTCTTGAGTCAATTGAACTTTGTAAGCATAAAGATGCAAATCTTTATGCTTACAAAGGTCAATGAGAATTCGCTGTAGAGAGCTTCTCGAAATGCCTAATTCAAGACCACGGTGCCGAATTGATGTTCCTGGAATCTCAGCAACACTCTCTCACGAACTGCTTCGATGTTTTCTGTTGAACGACTTATTGAAGGACGGGCAGAGTGTATAAGATCACTAATTGATCCAGTTTCCTTGAATTTTTTAATTAATCTTTTCACAGTTGATGAAGTTAAATCACTATTCCGACCATATTTTGTACGAAAATTGCGAACTGTAGCTGCTAAACCTTCATTATTTTTAAAATATTACTCAACAATGAAAGTGCGTTGTTCTTTAGTGTAGCGCTCCATTTTTAATAACCCTGAACTGTCAGCTATCACGCTGTCTTTTTTTTTCTCGTTTGCAACACTTTACCGCACAAATGGCGCTAAATTTAAATCTTGCGTGAATTTTGGGACACACTTTAGTTCTATTGCATTTAGAACTTTATTGTCGCCGTCCTTCAAGAGAATCTCTAAATCGTCACAATTTTTTAGTAAATTTTCGTTATTAATTTGTAGTAATCTATAGAAGAAATTGAAATTATCATAATCTGTTTTTAGTTGTTCAAAACGTTCTATTAACGAACACATTGCAACGTCTGGAAGTGTATAAAACACATTCACTCTAAATTTATCTTCTGGCGATTGTGCCGTTTCGTGATGATGCTTGTAGTCAAATTGTCGTGTCTTCTTTCGTCGTCAGTTTTAAGTTTCGTTTTCAGTTTTAAATTCTTGTTCTCCATCCACCTCTTCACTCAGTTTTTTTGCCGTTTTTAGAACTTCTTTAAAATTTGTATCTGATCGATGCTCTTGTAAGAATATTTTTAAGTTTTTGATAGATTCTAAAGCAAGTGTAATGTTCATAGTTTTGTCTTGAAGCACTTTACTCACAAGGTTTATTATGTTAAATAAATCATGCTAAGTTATAAGAGAGCAAATATATGCAAATATAATCCTTTATTTTAGCACATAATATTTGTGCTTCTTGCTGAGTTTCTTTATTAAAATTTTCATTATTTAAAATTTCAAAACATGCATCGTAAATTTCCCCTAACTGATAATCGTAGAGGGCAGATTGCATTAATTTAACTTTCCCATCGCGTTTCTGATGGCTGTTTCAATGTTAAATTTTTTGCAAACTTTAAAAGGATCGACTGTCCAACGTTTGTAAGGGAATGAAAAGAAATTGTATATTTCTTGGATAATTGCAAAGAAACTAATTGTATCTGCATTCACTTTCGCTGTATCGTTAATGATTAAATTTAGATGAGCAGCACATGGCACGTAAAAAGTTCGAGGATTTTTGTTCAAAAGCAAATTTTGGAGCCCATATTTTTTCCCTTTCATATTTACCCCATTGTCATACCCTTGACCTCGCATGTCTTCAATGGGAATGTTCCATTTTTCCAGTTGTTCTATTATTGTTGCACATAAACCACGTCCTGTGGAATCTGATACATCTGCAAAACCTAAAAAAGTTCTCAATTCCACATTGTCACAGGAAACAGAGCAAATAATAATGGTCATTTGTTCTGTTTTACTTGCATCAGGTGTGCAGTCTAAAATTATGGAATAATATTTAGATTTTAGAATTGATAATAAAATTGTATCGCTGATTGCTTTACTTAAAGTTTCCAATATTTCATTTTGACTGTCTTTTCTCAAATAGTATACTCTTGTTTCGTTGTAGGGCCCTTTCAACATGATTTTCCATAACGGGATCAAACTTTGCAAACAGTTCGACTAATTTTAAAAAATTGCCGTTATTCCTTTCATATAATTTATCAGATGATCCGCGAAAAGCTAAATTTTGGCCCCAAGGAATTTTATAATTTCAATCAAGCGTTCTAAAACACTCGTCCAATGTTTCTTTTCCATTTCATACATGCTTTGAGTCTGGTAATCAATAGTAGTTTTGTTTTTTAATTTTTTATCAAGTTCCTTCATTTTAAGAAATTTTTCATGTGAGTTAAACTAGTCTCATATCTATGCAAAGTTGTATTTATATTTCTCCAGTCGTTATAACCTTCTACAAGACTATAGACTTGATTCAGTAGGTGCGAAAAGTTTGCAACAAAAGCAAAAAAACAGAATTTAAAGTTTCGGAATAAATGAGACATGTTCTTCGCACGAGCTCCCCGTTTTCCATTTTTATAAGAGCTCCAGTTTGTTTCTTAATATCTGCTTCTTTCGCAGCATGACGCTTACGATTTTGTACACCGGATAATTTTTTTTTTAATTTTTGAGTCCATTTCTATATTATACCCACAAGAAATTATTACAGAACACGACACAGAGACGAAATAACAGTCCGCACTGCGCTACTACTGTGAGTAGCCTACTGAGATGCGTATCATATGACTAGTTAACTAGCAACAAATGTTTTGTACGAAAATTCGTTTCTGCGCATAAAAACCGTTCACCGTTTCACTTTAGATAGACTGCAGTAGACACAACATTCTGCAGGCAAGCATTTAGCCTACTCTCGCTGCAAAATTATAAACAGCTGGCTGATCAAAGAGGCGCAATATACAATTTTTTAAAATTTTTATTCGGTATATCCGGCCTTATTTATTTTAATATTGAGCATTCTAAGAATTTTTTGTTTTTATGATAAAAATTGTATTTCTTAAAAATGAACTTATGAACCGTGCCCCGGCGGCGGCGGCCCCTTCGTAGCGGACCCCGCATGCCCGCTTCCGCCGGCACTGCTTCTACTCACACCGAAGTCATCCCAATAGTTATCGGTGCACTTGGTGCAACTTCAAAGAAGCTATCCAACTATTTACAGCAATTAAACATCAATGAAGTGACCCTATATGACCGAAAAAAAAAACAGCATTACTTGCAACAATCCATATTTTACGACACTACCTGACGGACTATTCTTAGATTCTTGGGTAGAATCTGAATTGTTATGTATCACCAGTCAAAGTTTTATTTATATGATATCTTATTTTGACTGTGTATAAATGATGTGAATAATAATAATAAAAATAAAAATATCCTTAAACTCTTTGAAATAGTAGCATGGGAGAATGACATTGATGTTCCTCTATTTTATTTTTTAATATTTCTCATATAAATAGTAACTTTTTTTCTCATTTTCGCACATTTTTCGATTTACAGCAATCCCTCGATTAGTGCGCCTAATGCGTTCTTTAAAACAGGCGCATTAATCGAAAACGCACTAATCGAATATAATAACCTATGGGAAAAAGTATAATTTGTTCCTCAAATTTCTTTTTTAAACCTTAATTTTTTTATAAAAGAATTAAAGTATGTCTCAAGGCCTAGTTAAAGGAAAACCATGAAGCTGAAAGACAATAAAACATATTCACAATATAAATTTTATTTTTCTACTTCTTAACAAAGAATTGAGCTAACGTAGTTTGGCGTGCATTTTATTTATTTTTTCATACAACCGACGGTATGGCCCTATTGCCTCTTCTACTCTTCTGCAAATTTTACTGCTTTTCTCTTCATCAGGGTCAGCCACTAAGCATTGCTGCTTAAAAATTCAATTGTACGAAAAATATTTTCAAATTGTTTCTGTGAAATCTCTTTTGGCTGACTATCAGTGTTAAATTTTCTTCTTTATATCTTTGGGATCTTCCCGCTGCATCTAAATTTAGCAGGTCGGAATCATTCCATTCTTCAGAATGAGATTTAATTAACTCTTGGACGTTATCATTGAAGGGGGAGAAAGAAAGAAATGAAGGACGTACGAATCGTCGCTAACACGCCAAATCACGTGCTTTATAGATAAAATTTCCCAACTGTTATACAAGCAAAATAGTTACCACTTTAAAAACTACAGTGCTCATAAAAGAGAAGTTAATTTTCCGACGTGTAATAATAAACAACTCATCCAGAAGACGGCTTGATTATCCTATCGGAATGGATTCTCCTTTTTGTGACATGCGCAGGAGTGTCGAAGGGTCTCGAATCTGTGGGCGTACCATAGCAGACGACATAATTTTGGCGGTAAAATTTTGGAACATAGTATACATAGTGTACATTGAAGTAACGTAGTATGTCATTAAAAATAACTTTGTAAAATGTTTTAAATAGGTAACTAAATTATTCATTCTGGTGAGTGATTTTTTAAAATAGTTAGCCATAAAAATGTATAGATCGAAAAATTTTGAAATCTGTAACATTTATTTTTAAGATGTATATAGGCGCACTAATCGAATCTGGGTATCGGAAAAAAATGACGCACTAATCGGGGGAGCATTAATCGAGGGATTACTGTACCGTGATGACTACGAAGTGTATAAAATTAAAGAATGGCATTTGATGATATCATGACTTTTTTTATTGTTAATTGAATGTCCTTAACCTTACCTTAACAATAAGAATATGATGATATACTGTATACATACAGAAACTTGATTTGTTGACATAAATTTTAATAAAGAAAAATAAAAATTAATCTAAGAAATTTTCGAGTCACACACACACACACACACACACACACACACACACATACATACATAATGAACTCGATTTTTCTTCAGCCAACAAGAAAAAATTCTTTGTCTCACCGTCTAATGGTAATATACTTCTATTTACGTATCACATTCGCTGAGTGCCTTGCATTTCAATGCAAATTCCTATATTTATTATTTTATATGATCCTGGTTATATTTCTTTATTACATCTATTTCTCTCACATCATTTTCATTTCTCCTACAAATTCTTAAGAATGGCTAAATGACTGAGATGCAAATACAAAACATCATTGTGATCATAAGTGCATGTTTTTGGCGCGTGATGTTGATGGACACTGCGAGTATTGTTTGTATGTAGGCTTGCGTTGACGTCAGAAGATGGAACCACATTTACATTAGTGTGATACTTCGAAGATGAACCTTGAGTGCGGTACCGGGAGAGCTGCAGTGTTTCTGAGTCGTACAAAGGCAATACATTATAAGAAACAGCATGTAGTTTTCCCAGGGACGTTCAAACCCTGCTTCTCTTTCAAGTGCGTTTGACCTGTATTTTTATAAAGCCATTGTCAGCAGGCGTATGTAAGGCCGTTCCGCTGAAACGACTCACAACAATTTGACCCGAGAAAGTAATTTTTTGGGGAAACAGTACCACACAATGAACTTTTATTTCAGCCATCAGTAGCAGATGGTGTGGGGATGTTACCGATGCATTAGCAGAAATGAAGCTGAAAATGTTATCCTCCTTCCGAATAATATTCGATATGTAGGCCCAAAAAAGGTCCCCTAGCGATGCTTACGTTATCACACGCTAATAGAACTTATTATACCGAAAATTGCTAGAAATAGAACAATACCTATTGGGTGAGATCAGAGAATCCTGGCAGGTGGCATTGATGTAAGTAATTGCCACAAATACAAATGAAGTTCAAAGAACCACTTTCATTTTGGAAGTATCGGAAAGTCTCCCACCGGTGCTTTGATCGTGAGAAATACAACCAATGATCCGAAATATTGGGTTGGAGAAATAAAATGAATAATGGTTGTGACAGTTATAATACTTTGTGATCGAACAACTCCACCTGTTTTCTTTTACATGGATAATACAACAATATGACTCCCTTAATACTAGCATTTAGGAAGAATTCCATATTCAGTGCTTCGGATGCACATAAACCAAGTGTGGTGGTTTCAATTCTCATTTAATATCCTTTGCCAATATAACTGTATTTATGTGACAGCATTTATTTAATTAGTAAAAGCTTTGCTTATGTCAGACGACCCGAACAAAACTTTGTAGCATATAACAGGCTCTTTTACATGCCACAAAGAGAGGAAGTTCTCAACAAAACTCTGTGTCTTGCAGAATGTTACCTGATTACATGTAATGCTAATAAAATAAATCAAGAAGAATTTTATAACTAAAATCAAAACAATCGGATCCTTCACATGTTCTTTTGCTTGTTACAACACCATCTTAATTAAGTACTCTTGGGGGAGACCACACTCCTACCAGGCGCGTCCCCCGTGTGGCGGATGGGGGAAACCCAAATGGGTTGCTCTGAATAAAGAATAAAGAGCCGTGGACCAAAGGATGTAGCAGAGGCATGGCAAGCTGGCTACATTATTATGCCAGTAACTTTCATGAGCTGGAGAAAGTCTACAAACCGAGATAATGCTACTGCGTACGGGACAACCGACGCGCCTACTCAAAGACCACATAGAGTAGGTGAGAAATCAGCAATGTGGTCAGCCAAGGATGTGAAACATGTAACCATCCTCAACATAAGATCACTATACCGACCTGGAAAATTACAATTAGTCCAGGAAAATTTAAAAAGACTGAAATGGAGTGTTTTAGGTTTATCAGAGACACATTGGTGCGGAGATGGATTCATGGATTTACCAGAAGGAAGACTGTACTTCTCAGGAAGAAAAGATAACATACACAGAGGAGTTGCATTACTAATTGAAAAGAAACTTACACACTCAGTAATTGAAATAAACCCAGTGTCTCCTAGAATAATAACAGCTAAACTTCAAGCAAAAGAAAGAGGTCAAACAATTAAAATAATCTAAATATATGCACCAGACAGTAACCATTCAGAGGAAGAAATAGAAAATTTCTATGAAGAACTACAACAGGAAATAGATAATCCCAAAAATAGAGAACTCATGATAGTGATGGGAGATTTTAATGCTAAAATAGGACAGTTCACAGCAGACAAAAAAGATGTGATGGGGAAATTTGGATACGGAGAGCTTAACGACAGAGGAGAACAATTACTTCACTTCTGTAAAGCAAACGATCTAATGATTACAAACACATTGTGCTATCAACGCCCTATTAATAAATATACATGGACATCCCCAGATGGTAATATAAAGAACTGCATAGACTATATCATCATAAACAAACAATGGAAAAGATCAGTAAATAATGTACGAACATTAAGAAGTTTGATTTTGAACACTGAACCACGAAATATTAACTGCCAAAGTGAAGATAAAATTCAACAGGAAAAATAATATCAGAAAAGAAGAAAACATCAACCTATCAAAACTAAAAGATAGCTCCAGCAGAAGTCGATTTTTAGAACACATGTGCTTGAAATTAAAACCCTCCATCTTACAGAACAGCGGAAAATACTGGGAAGAAGGAAAAGAAACAGTGTTATCAATTGCAAAAGCCACTCTAGGTTCCAAACCCAAAATAAACAAACAGTGGATAACCCAAGAAATCATAGCTACCATAGAAGAGTAAAGAGAGGCCAAGATACTCGTAAACCAACAAAACAATGAAGAGAATAGAGGAAAATACAGAGCACTAAAAAATAAAGTTGATAACCTATGCAAAAAAGTCAAAGAAAAATGGTTAGAAGAAAAAGCTAAGAAATGCCAAGAAGCACACCAACAAAACAACCTAAAATTCTTCCATGATACTATATGAGAAATTACAAAGGAATTCTCAGCAAAAGCAGTAACAATGATAAACAACAAGATGACTGAAACCGGGAATATTGAATATATAAGAAAAATCTGGTCAAACCATTTTAAGACTATCTTCCACCAAGGAAACAAAACTACAATTCCAACAATAGAAGAAAATAATGATCACCCAAAAATTTTACAAGAAGAAGTTAGACACGCAATAAAACAGATGAAAAACAATAAAGCACCAGGCATTGATTCTATCCCTACTGAACTGTGGTCATATGGAGGCAGCATATCAATAGAATATTTAACAACCCTATTCAATAAAATACTACAAACAGAAGAGATCCCAGATGACTGGAGAACTGGAAAGATCATCCCAATATACAAGAAAGGAGACAAAAGAGACTGCAGAAATTACAGACCAATCAATTTACTCCCTCACACCTATAAAATATTCATAAGAATTATACAAAATATATTAAAAAACACCTATGAAGAAATGATAGGCATAGAACAAGCTGGTTTCCGAGGAAACTATTCAACAATAGACCAAATTTTCACATTTCACCAACTAGCAGAGCTCAGCTGGGAAGACCATAAAGAACTATATTGTTGTTTTGTGGACTTTAAACAAACTTTCGATAACATCAACAGAGAAATCCTTCTTAAAATTCTCATAAAAAAAGCAATAGACAAATATATAATACAGCTTCTGATAAAATATTACTCTAAGACAAATGCAATAATTAAAAAGGACACACTCACAGCAGAACCCATAGAGATCCAAAAAGGAGTAATGCAAGGATGCCCATTATTCCCATGCCTATTCAAAATACATCAAGGAGAAGTTGTAAAGAAAGCAATAGACAATGAGCCTGGAATCAATGTCAACGGTTTAAACATAAATAATATCAAATATGCGAATGATCTCGTCCTTCTTGCAAGAACCCCAAATTAACTACAAAAGTTGATCAACAAGCTAAATGAAACCTGTAAAACATATGACATGACAATAAATATACAAAAGACAAAAGTGATGAAAATAGGGAGGAACAGAACTACCATCTCATCCACCCTAAACGGAGAACAAATAGAACAAGTAGACTTCATATACCTTGGATCAAAACTAACAGAAACAATAGATGAACTCAAAACAATCAAACACAGAATAGCGATAGGATGGACCATCATGGGAAAATTACAGAAAATCTGTAAAACAAACAAGCTAAACAAGCCAAAATCAAATTATATGAAGCAATAATTATACCCACAGTCATCTATGGAGCAGAAGCGTGGGCAGTTAAAAAAAGAGAGGAGAAAAAACTGCTTTCATTTGAAACGAAATGCTTAAGAAAAATAAATAGAACAAGTTTGATAGAAAAGAAAACAAACATCACAGTCAGACAAGAACTATTGTATAAAAAGACAATAATAGAAAAAATTAGAAAACAACAACTGAGATGGTTTGGACACAGTGTACGCATGGATGCAGACAGACTTCCTAACGTCCTAATCAACACTTTTCCAACTGAAAAAAGAAGATCTGAAAGACCAAGAATTACCTGGCTGAAATTAATAAAGAACATCTCGGGATGCAGAACATATAAGGAACTTTTTCGAACAGCAAGGAATAGAGGACTGGAAGATCCTGCTCAAGAGAAGACTCAACCCGTCTTAGACGGATGAGAAGAAGAAGAACTTTTCCTCAAAAGCACCTTTAGGCACCCTTAAGCTTTAGGTGTCACTCTTTCTAAAGAAACCAACAGAAGCTTCCCATCAGAACTAACATCAGATGAAATTACATGAAACTATGAAATTACTATTTAAGAATAATTAACATAAAATTAAATTTTCCTGGTAACACCACCTTATTACCATGATGCCCTGGTGGAGCTGTTCTCCCTGTTGCTCGTCACATTCGCTGCGCCAGGAAAGTCCAGGTGACTGTGAATGAAGAAATAAATCTTAAATGGTAAATCTCACCCATATCTTGTGGTATTTTACAGGTATCTAATTCTATTTAGTGACCGTCTTTTAGAAATCTTCATGTTTTAGTACATCCATAACTTGCTGTCAAACAATTATACTTTCCTTAAGTTTGGCTTCTGAATTTTTTTTTTGGAAATCTTACATTTTGGTAAGTAATACAGATTCACTTTTTTCCACTATTTGAAGAAGGTTTTTCATTAGATCCAATGAAATATGTGATTGTAGCAGATATATTTCCTTGGGATCAACGAGAGGTTTTTAATTTATATTCTTTCTTTCTGGTGTAGAAAGATAATAATCTTTTGTTGCAACATTTCATCCTTCTCCTAATGTCCCATCAATAATGTAATTACTTTTTAAATCTCTGCAAAATTCCTTTCATAATAATTTTTTATTTCCATTAATTTGGACGTATTTTCTAACTTCTCTTTCGATCTTTTGGTTTATGAGCCTCATCCATTTCCCGAAAATGACCTTTTCTTTATGGTACTACAATGACAACTTGCATTATTTGTCTCAAAATATGAGGTGGGAATTCGTTTTCATTCTTGGATCTAATCAGTTATAAAATGTAAAAAAAAAAAAAACCAATCAGCTGACCAACCGTTGTTAATGACTAAATGGAAGTGATTCAAACTGTGGTATAAATAAATTCATAACTCTAACAACATTGTTTAATTCTTTCTGTTCACTCATATGGAGTTTATAGATGACTTCATAAATGCTTTCATCTGATGATGGCGATTCCCTGTCTGAAGCCAAAGTTTCATTCTCCATCGTTCCTGCTTTATCTTGTGTTGACGATGGTGCAGGTGTTGGAACATCTCAAGAGGGAGACATTGGTCTTATTGGCAGATTCTAAGTTGGAGTGCGATATGATATGGTTATTTGCATAGCGTTTGAAAATCCACAGCGTTCAGTTTGTAGTTCAGGTTGCTACTCAGTTGTGTAGTGAAGACACAGGAAAAAGATGTGTTATTGTTATTATTGAAATTACGGACGAGGCAGCTAAAGCTATGTATTATGTATTATGTCTGTTAATTTCGAGTGTTGTGGCTAGTTTGATTGTTTGCTTTGCAGTTCATTGATGCTATATGAGACTATCCAACTCACTTGCAGTTGAAAAGCCCTCATAAAGTTTTTCTTGTCCTAGACGAGTTTATTTTATTTTATTTTAATGAATCCTTATCCGCGAAAGGTGAATAAATCCAGAGCACTGCAGTGCCACGGACGAGCTGAGGGTTTTATAATCCTACTATTGAAAAATCGAACATTGAAAATTTAAGCCACTTTACGCTTCCAATAAATAGAGTGCTGATCTCGTTTTGGATGATGAATCGATCTTCTACATGAATACATTTGCTAACATGCATACTACGTAGGATTTAAATCCATAGTCTATTGAAAAATAGACTATGGATTTAATTAGTCTATTTTTTAAAATATTATTTATACTTCAAGAAATACAAAACTAACATGGAAAGTCATCACTTGGTTATCACGCACTTCTAAAGAAACGTGATTGGAATACGGGCATGTTTTTTTATTTTATTGTTATGTTTGATATCAAATCATGATGTTTGATATGCTTAGGTTGAACACGTAATAGGTTATGGTATTTGAATATGCTATGCAATGCCGACTCTTAAAGAAAAAACGTACTCCAATGAATGTTTTAATTTTGATAGTGTTCTAAACTTTAACCAATGGAACTAATTCTTGGATGAAAGAATACTTTCGTTCACATTTCATTCAAAATACCTATCTACTGTCCAATCCTTTGTTTTCTTCCAACAAGTCTGGCAATGAAGTGCAAGGAAGATACCACGAGTGGGTTATTGCAAATACTTAATTCTAGGTTTACTCAGCCTGAACACTGTATCATGCAACAACTGCAAAAAATGAATAAATAAATCCGACTTTCAAAGGGCGAAATGCAAACACGTATATGCCTTGCTTAAAGAAATGAGTATTTTGATCCCTCGCTAAGGCTACTGGATACAGTTTCTTTGGATGGGAAAGATAGAACCTGTTTCTTCCCCTCCAACTTATTAGATTGTGACATCACTCATTCAACGAAAAAAAAATGAATTCCGAATATTATTCTCCTCTTCTAAGTTCCGCATAGATCAGGTGAATCTCCTATTGCTATATTGAGAACACTTCATCACATTCTTCCTTGTTTTTTCAAGACTGGCGAAAGGCATCAGAATAAACCTAGCCAGCTTAAATATCAACAAGTCTTCAGGCCACATTGCAATCTCCCCAATCTGCGCCACAGAACCAATAACTAACTTTTATTGTTTGTACAATAGTTCATGCTTATGTAACACCATCTACCTTACAGTAGCATAGAGGCAAGTCTACATTCAGTTCATTTAAAAAAAAAGGGGAAAAAAAGAAGTCTGTCATTATCAAATTATCTTCCCACCACTCTCATCTCCCTTCTCTCAAATATGATGAAGGTCGTCAACAGTAAATTCCTTTGCCAGTCTACATTTACTCTCATTGGTAGTGCTATTACTAATGAGAGTATACAAAATTGCTCCTCTTCCTCCTTTGAGCCATTGCAATCTTTAAGAAGATTATATTTAGTGTGATATTTTTATTGCCATTCAGCAGTAAAGTTAGGTAACCTTATCAGTTTCAGTGTCACGAAAACATTCCAATCTTCTTTCTCTTAATGATACTGATAATCCTTCTCTTCCTCCCACTGCGCCTCTCCTTATATTTTACAATTCTCAAATTTTTAGGCAGAATACTTGTGGATGACATACACCTATCTTGGCAGAAACACATCACATCTATAGTTTGCATTTACCTCCAACAACTTGGCAGTTCGTTTTCGCTGAAGACCTTGCACTTGCGCAGTTACTAATCCTATAACAATCTCAAAATTTTCCTAGACTTAGAACACTGTTCCCATATTTGGAATTTGTATTTAAAAATTTCTTCAAATTTCTTGATGCTATCTAAACAATCAAACAAACGATAGACTCGTGAATTGAGACTATTTTTGACTTCTTTGCTCCCTATCTCATTGACGCTCTCCTTATTATTTATACCTTTTTGCAGGTATTTTCATGAGTACTGTTGGATGGTACACCATTAGTCCAGAAATCGTGATCAACAGCTAGTCAGCATGTAGAATTCAGATCTAAAACACCGCGAATTGTTCGTTCTCTTCTCTCATCCCATTTATCTTTGTCATCCGGAAGAGCATTCCTGGAGGAAGACAACCTACAGGATTTTTTTAACAAAAAAGAAAAAAACACACCAGTAGATTGTTTCAGACTTCTTAATGGTTGCCAACACGCTAAACTAATGATTTTTGTAGCGTATTGTATGTGCAAATAATATCGAAAAATAAGAATGAAATAAGTGCTCACATTATTAAACATGCTGACATTGATTTGTGCATGAAGATAAACTAAAGAAGAAGGGAATAAAAAGGGAATGAGAATAGAGACAGAAAAAGTAAAGTACGTATCTAAATATTCACAAACCAAACTATAAGGGGTGGGAGAGGATTTCACGTTACATGCGATAGTTTAGCGCCAATAGTGATTACCAAATTCCTTGCTTTCTGTACTGACTGATGTTTCTTCCTACATGATTGGGAAGTATCAGACTCATATTAGACCATTAAGAAGAAATTTGCTTTATAGTTAGCTATCAAGTACAAAAGAAACCTATAATAAACAAACAAACAAACAAACAAACAAACAAACAAATAAATAAATTTATACTGTATCTACATATTAATATAGTATTATTATCACTCCTTACACCGCCTTTACTACGAGTTGCCCTAGCATTGCACTACCAGGTGTTGGCTTACGCTTGGACTCACCGAACTTTATATAGTTTTCTATATTCGGCATGAAACTCTTAGATTAGATTTCCTATCTTTGAGTTTCTTATTCGGCTAAGAAATAATGCGGTATTCAATATCCACCTTAATTTTGAATATTTTACTTCGCCGAAGTGAAGCCTATTGGCTCTTATTTCAGTAATTGTATTTGTGTACCTTTTGGAAAATCATACAGTAAAGAAATAAGCTCTGACTACTGAAACTTTAGTATTACATCCAGGTCTCCCTACTTACTGATGAGACCCCAAAGAGGGTTGAAACTGGTGCAGGTTAGGCTTGGGTTCTGAGAGGCTCTGTTTGGGGATAGGTTTTTGCTTGTCTCTGAGTGGGGCCACCGCTGAGATTATGGCTCTGCTTAGTGGTGGGGGTGAGCCCGTCACTGAGTGGAACAACGCTGAGATGGGCGATCGTTCGGGATCGCCTAATTTTTAGAGCCCGCCTCACCTATACAAAGGTTGAAACCGGTGAGGGTTGGCTTTTAGAGGCTCCGCATGGGGGTAGGTTTTTTCCTGTCTCTGAGTGGGGTCACCGCTGATATTATGGCTCTGCTTAATGGTGGGGGTGAGCCCGTCACCGAGTGGAACAACACTGAGATGGGTGATCTTTCTGGATCGCCTAATTTTTAGAGCCGGCTTCACCTATACAAAGGTCGAAACTGGTCTGGGTAGTGACCTTCTCTCATAATGTAAAACAGTAACACATCTCTTAGGAGCTGTTTTTTTACATTATTGGTAAATACTAAAGACAGTGATCGAAGCTTACTCCACCTTCTACGAATTGCTCTAGCATTGCACTACCAGGTGTTGGCTTGCGCTTGGACTCACCGAACTTTATATAGTTTTCTATATTCGGTATGAAACGCTTAGATTAGGTTTCCTATCTTTGAGTTTCTTATTCGGCTAAGAAATAATGTGGTATTCAATATCCACTTAATTTTGATTATTATCATCATTATTATCATCCATTTACGACTGCAGTGAGGCCCACATCATACCTACTGACTTTCGAACCCAGTTAATTTCGTCTATTCTCTGGGCAGCTTGTTGGTTTGTCTGGATAAAAAAAACTTAAGACAGACAAACAAACGTGTTTCCCGAGAAAAGTACTGCCAATCTAATACTAGACCAGCCAATTCCCATGCCATTCAGAGACCCTTAAAAGGTTATTTGCGTTCTAGACAAGATTCGAATCAAGGTCTTTCCACCCAAAGGTTGATAAGAATACTTATTGATTATAAGAATATATTATAAAATATGCAGTGTAAAAATACACTACTATATAAATAAGATTCAAAAATCTAAAAAACATAAATAAAGTATAAAAAGCTAAAAATCTATAAAAATCTAAAAAACATAAATAAAGTATAAAAAGCTACAGTCTAAAAATGCAGTATAAAAGCTATATTATAAACCTATAATGAGCTACAACATATTTTTATTTTTTATTTTGACAATAATTGCAAAATGCAAATTAATATGCAATTTTGGAATTATTTTATGTTTATAGATTTCAAAATGAATAATTATCAAAATCGTTTAACAAGTAAACAATTAAAGTTGACTTCAATCAGTAGTAACATTATGTCGTGTTTATGAATTCCCGAAGACGCATAATCAATTTTTAAATGTAGTACGCTTAGCATTCTCGAGATGGCGACACTTGTGTAGGGAATAGACAGATGGGATAATACAAAGAAAACATCTCCTATTCATAGCTAATATTCCTTCACTTTCCCTTCAAGCACAATTAACCCATCAGCAAATTTTGGCATACTACAGAGAGAGAGAGAGAGAGAGAGAGAGAGAGAGAGAGAGAGAGAGAGAGAGAGAGAGAGAGACCTATCTTCCATGGATGTTTGTTATTAACCTACAGAGATTACTCCGGATTTACTACACAAAGAAGCGAATAATATATTCGGTGGTATTCATATCATATGCTGGTTTTATTCATCAACTACTGTCGCTCTGATTTGATCTGTTGCTTTACTATCCTGTTTTTTTGGGCTTGATTTTCGAGTTACTTTTTTTTCGATATTAGTAAATCGTGGAAAGACATATACTTGCATATTACACTATTTGAAATTAAGGAGCTAATTTCATGCCTATTTCGTTAGCTATTTGAGGGTCATAAGCGTTTGAGGAAGTTACTGTTTTGTGAGCAAGTAGAAGTGATTGGGCTGGGAAACTAGATTTGAAAAGGTTGAGTGTAAGACAGAGAAACTTATGCAGTGAATGTGTGTTTGTTGATCCTTTTTCATGGAATAATTTTAAAAATAGAGTGGATAAGAATCGGCATGGGGCTATTGTGAATACCAAAATTAGTAGAATGAATAACAGTTCTAAAGCTGGTATAAGAAGTAAAGGGAATCTGAAATTTTTGTACACTAATTCAAGAAGAATATGAAATAAAAAAGAGGAATGTTTGGCATTAGTCAGCAATCTCACCAAAAGTTGTAGGCATTAGTGAAACTTGGCTGTCAGTAGAAGATGTGTTTACTGGAATTGAATGTGATGGGTACAGTATTTTCAGGGAGGACAGAGAAGATAGAACTGGGGAGTAGTATTGTTGATGATAGTTGATGAGTTGCAGCCAAGAAAAGTAGTATATCAAGATGACAGCCGTTTGAATGATAGTTCATTTGAGGCGGTCTGGTGTGAAATAGTGACCAACGCAATCAAATAGAAAGTTGGTTTGCTGCTATAGGCAAGGGGGTGATGTTGAATTCATGCATCAGCAAACTAGTGTAATGAGTGCAGGGAAATTAGTGATTATTATGGGGATTTTAATTATGGTGATATCGATTGGAAAGAGGAATTATCACGTTGCAAAAGGAATTATAATTCATACACCTTCTAAGAAATAATTACTTGAAACAGCACAGCACATAACTGAAGGGACTCATGTTGTGAGGGTGTTGAATCTGGTTATAGGTTCAGAGGGCATATGCATAAGAAAGGTGTCCTCGTTACCTCCAAATGGTGAGAGTGATCATGTAGTATTGACTTGGGAGGTTGCAAAATTTGTGGATTTTTCTCTTAAAAAGGGGTATATTCAGAACTACAGGTAACTATAACAAGCTTCCAAGTGGGTTATGTATGACGAGTGGTGTGGAATTTGTGGATGTGTGGAGTGAGTTTGATGGGCGAAAGGATCTATATAAGATGGATGGCTTGCATTTGAATGGTTACGGTGTAAGAAGACTTGAGAAAGTGTTGCTGAATGTAGTGGATGTGCAAATTCAGGGAAACTAGATTTGTTAGGGGGGGGGTAGAGATACAGTCCTTATGGAGGCAGTTGAATGTAAGATTGAATATAATATGCCAGAGCAAATAAGGACAACAAATCAGAGTGGGATAGTTAATATAAGGCATCAAGGTAGGGTTGGGGCTAATGGGGGTCTTAAATTCATGTACACTAATACTAGGAGTATTAGGAACAAGAAGGAAGAGTTTTTGGCCATGGTTGGCACTTCCAGACCACAGGTTATAGGTATTAGTGAAACATGGCTGACTGTAGATGATATAACTAGTGGGATTGAATGTGATGGGTATAGTGTGTTCAGGAATGACAGAGAGAATAAAATGGGGGGAGGAGTATTGTTGATGATAGCTGATGAGCTCCAGCCAAGGAGAATAGAAGTTGAATTGCAGGATAGAGAAAAGAGCACATTTGAGACCATTTGGTGTGAGATTGTGGCTAGCAGAACTAAATATACAATTGGGTGCTGCTATAGACCAGGTGATGGAAAAGATGGTGGTGACAGTATGCACAAGCAAATAGAAGAAATGGGTGGAAGGAGGGTGATTATTATGGGAGATTTCAACTATGGTCGCATTGATTGGAGTGAGGAGAGGACACACGGGAGGAAGGAACTGGATTTTATGCGGTTATTAAGGGATAACTATCTGCGACAGCATGTAATGGAAAATACTAGGGGTCAGAGAGTGCTTGACCTAGTAATTACATCTGAGGATTTGGCTGTAACAAATATGATCACATTGCCACCAATCGGTGAGAGTGATCATAGGGTCTTAACTTGGGAGGTGGCTAAAGGTGTAGAATTTTCAATTAAGACAGGGTACATGTGGAATTATCGGGCGGGAAAGTATGACAAGCTTAGGAGTTTGATTGGTTCAGTGCCATGGCATGTACAACTGCAAGGACTAGAAGTTGATAGTGCATGGGAGGTAGTTAATAAGTGCTTGCATGAAGCAATGGCTGACTGTATACCTAGAGTCCGAATAATAAATCAAGTAGGGGTTAAATGGATGAATAACACCATTAAGCTTGAGTTGCAAAAAAAGAAACAACTATGGAGGGAATTTAAGGAGAAGGGTGACCGGCAGGCACATGAACGGTATAAAGCGCAGGCCAGAAGGGTGACGAGCGTGGTAAGAAAAGCAAAAAAGGATTACGAAAGAACATTGGCCAAGCAGGCTAAAGAGAATCCTAAACAGTTTTTTAGATATGTAGCAAGTAAAAGGAAAAATGTACATGGCAGATTGATTTTAAAGAATGCCGATGGTAGGGAGGTAACTGAATCAGTTGAGATAGTTGAGTTACTGAGTGAGCACTTTGCAAAAGTATATCATCCAGGTGGTGACATTGCAGAAACGAATAAACCAGTAGATTATACGGGAATTGTGGTTAATGAAGTGGAGGTGAGTAGTCTATTGCATAACCTCAATGTCAATACATCTGTGGGATTGGATGGTATACCAGCTCGTGTTGTACGAGAAGCAGCTAAAGAATTGTCAGTACCCTTGACCATTTTGTTTAATTTGAGTCTCGGGTCTGGGTTAGTCCCGAGCGGGTGGAAAGAGGGGAAAATAGTTCCACTGCATAAAGGTGGTTCCAAGACTGCTGTTGTAAATTACCGACCGATTAGCATATCAGGAATCATTGTCAAGGTCTTAGAGAAAATAGTCAAAAGGAAAATACAAGATTGGATTGAAGAAAATGGGATACTGTATCGGGGACAGCATGGTTTTGTGAAGGGGTAGGTCATGCCTCAGTAACTTGCTCACGTATTATAACACAGTGACGGCTGAACTGGATAAGGGTAATGGGTTTACGGTGATTCTACTGGACCTTGCCAAGGCCTTTGACAGGATTCCACATGGAATTCTAATCAGTAAATTGCAGCATATGGGAATGGACATAGGGTTGGTGAGATGGATAGGAAGGTGGTTGACGGAGAGATATCAGAGAGTGGTTTACTCGGGAGTAGAGTCCACAAGACGGCCTGTGACTAGTGGTGTGCCACAAGGATCTGTTCTTGGACCACTGCTGTTTAATTTGTTCATAAATGATATAGGAAATGATCTGAGAGAAACAGTTCATTTGTTTGCGGATGATGCGAAGTTGGGTAGGGCAATAGTGAATGCAGATGACGTCAAAATTTTGCAGGATGATTTGGATAGATTGGAGGTCTGGGCTAAGGAGAATGGATGTCAGTTTAATGTGGCAAAATGTAAGGTTATGCAGTTTACTGCATTGGTGGAACCCTGCTCCAGGAAATTGATGAGGCACGAGATTTAGGAGTGTTGGTGGATAAGAAATTGAAATTTAGGGGACACATTGCAAAAGTGACCAAAACAGCTCATCAAATCACTTGGTTGCTGAAGAATACGTTGACAAGCAGAGACAAGCAGGTTATTGTTCCTCTCTATCGAGCCTTGATAAGACCCCATCTAGACTACTGTGCTCAGATTTGGTCACCTAGGTTTCTTCTTGATGGGGAGGATGTGGAGAGGATCCAGAGGCGAGTGACCAAGATGATAGCAGGTCTGTGGAATGAACCGTATGAGAACAGGTTGAGGATTTGTGGGTTGCAAAAATTGGTTGATAGGCGGAGGAGGGGAGATATGATTGAGACATTCAAATTACTGAAGGGTTTCTATAAAATTAATTCAGAAGATATTTTTGAGAACAGGGCTGGTTGTGGGAGGACTAGGGGACATCCATGGAAACTGGGCAAAAGTGTGGTTAGTAAAGGTGTTAGAGCTGGGTTCTTTACTTTTAGAGTAGTGAATGAGTGGAATGCGCTCCCTGAGTCTGTAGTGGATGCTGTGACAGTGAATGAGTTTAAGGCGAGGTATGATAGATACTGTATGAATGTCAGATAGTTGTGATGAATATGATTTGGGGCCTCCCTCGATGAGTCTAATGACTCCCTGGAGTTTCCCGTAATAATAGTAATAAATAAATACATATATTTTTAATTATCCAAACAAATTAAAATTGAATAAGTAAGTAAAAATTATTGAAATCAAATGGAGACTTAAAAAAAACAACAAATAGCGTCAGAATGTTCAAAAGCGGGAGCAATAAAACTAGATTGTTGTTCACTTCACCACTCTATTATTATTCGTCATTCTGTCACTGCAAATTTAGAGGCAGAATGACCAATAATAAAAGAGGGGTGAAGTGAACAACAATCTAATTTTATTGCTCCCGCCTTCCCTTGCTGTTTTGTCAGATTTGAAGTGAACACGTGTTATCCACATTTCAACCAATTGCTTGTTGTCCATTGATTTTTATTACTGATGGTTTCCCTCCTTCAACCAAGGCTCAAAAGTGCTAAATGATAGTTGGATAAAGTGTGTCATGAGTTAACTCCAGTACTTATATATTTTTCGGAAACGTTTTTTAATAATGGAAATGTGGCTTAGAACTAGGACTTTGAAAAGAAGAGCAAATTAAACAGGTGATGCTACTCCTAATTTTGACACAGGTGTTGTAACCATAAGTAAATCTGATACTATTAAAGTAGAAGAAACAAGCAGTTCAAAGAAAAATACAGTAGGAAATACAACAGTTCATATTTGGAATTCGGGTTTACTTGGTGTGGAGATGAAAGTGAACAGAAACCTCAATGTGTTTTGTGTTATGAAGTGTTGTCGAACGAGTGCATGAAACCTGCGAAACTCCGACGACATTTAGGAACTAAACATTGTGATGCGAAAAATAAGCAAATTGAAAAAAAAAAAGCCGGTTTCAGTGATACTTAGCGATGTTAAATCATGGGAAAGATGTAGTTTCTGCCATGGGTTCGATTAATAGCAAGGCATTGGAAGCATCCTATCTCTTAAGTTTGCGCATAGCGAAACAGGGAAACCTTATTCTATCGGGGAAAATTTGCTACTTCCAGCTATATTTGGCAACAAGTTACTAAAAGATGTTGATTTGACTCCTCTTTCAATGACACTGTAGGCCGCAGAATTAATGATATGACAGTTGATGTAGAATCTCAGTTAATCGAAAGAGATTAACTGAGATTCTACAATATTATATAATTAAAAAGAAATACTATAATTAAAAAGAGCCCTTATTATGCGTTACAAATAGACGAGACTACTGATGTTACAGATGATGCGCAGTTAATATGCTATATAAGATATGCGCATGATAACAACATTCATGACGATATTCTGTTTTATTGAACTTTGTCATCCCGAACAACTGGAGAAGAAATATTTCACGCTCTCAATAATTACAAAATATACAAAGGGATCCAGTGGGAAAAATGCATGGGTTTCTGTTCGGATGGAGCTCGCACCCTTACAGGCAGGCATAGTTGGTGGTTGTTTCTGGTCAAGGAAGTGGCTCCGGATATGAATCGGGTATATTGTTTCATATATAGGGAAAGGTTGGCCTCCAAAGGAATGCCACCAGAATTTAAAATTGTGCTATACAACGCTATAAATCTAGGTAATTTTATTAAGGATCGACCATTAAATAACAGGTTATTTTCAGTACTCTGCGATGAAATGGACAGCGAATATATACAACCTTTTGCTTCATTCTGAAATTCGCTGCATTTCCGGGGGAAAAGTACTAAGAAGCTTATTTCAATTAAGGCACAGAATTTTATTGTTTCTAAATGAACGTAATTCTAATTTTGCATCACTCCTTATTGACGAAGCATGGTTATCAACACTATCCTATCTTTCAGACATTTTTTTCGAAATTAAATGAACTAAATCTCTTCCTTCAGCGAAATTCTTTAACTGTTCTTGATGCCTACGACAAAATAAAGGCATTCGAGAAAAACAAACAACTGGTGTTGTGATTAGTCATGTAAAAACAGATATTTTGCACGTTTCCAATATTGGAATCCTTTTTAGTGGAAAATGATCTCTTTTTGATTCTGAGTTTCTGGAAATGGTTTATGACCACCTCAAAACTCTGAAACAGAATTTTGAAACATAATTTCCGAATAACGTTTATAAGAAATTTCTATGGGTTCAAGATCTGTTTCAGGCTTATAGTCACGAGACGACCTTTCATTATCGAAAAAAAAGAACAGTTAATTGAGCTTTCAAGTGACATTGGGTTTAAAATGCAATTCCATGATCTTGGTTTGGCTCGATTCTGGATCTTGGTCAATTCCTATTTGGAGGTTTTGTTGACAGGTTTGTAGTATATCCAATTTATCAATCTATACAACAGCGATAACATCTCCCTTTAACACGTTTTTATTCTCTAGCTCTATAATTATTTTCTTTAATCACAGATTTTAATTTGTTCTATAGATTTTATCTGTCCATTTTGAAGATCTGTACTAGAGTATTCAGTTCAGATGTACATTGTGATAAATTCCAAGGTCTTGTATTCTTTTCAAACTATATGAAATAGTTTTACTTTTGCATGCATCTAATAATAATAATAATAATAATGATGATACTATTTTTTTTAACAATGAATTTCATATAAATTTTCCTTTTTTTATATACTGTTAATAATAGTTACTATAGATGGTAATTTATAGTCTGCAATTGAGATTACACATTCTTAACAGCATTTATAGTATAACAATATGTTATGTTTTACAATTTTTGCTTTTAATATATTTTTATAATAATTTTTTTACTCTTTAATTTCCTATATATTTTATTATATAAGTTTTAAAAGAGGTATACCGTGAGTAGACATATCGATACAAAATTAATAATGGAAAAAACTTACGTACAAAGATTATTTAATAGTATATTAAATTATAATTAAATTATAATTATAATTATAATTATAATCTTTGTACGTGAGTTTTTTCCGTTATTCATTTTGTATCGATTTTATTATATATTATTATTATTCTAAGAAGTCTTTACATTAAAGGATTAGGGATTAATTAATATATTTAATATATTAATATTTAATATATAATATATATTTAATATTTAATATATAATATATATTTAATATTAAATAATTAATATATATATATATATATATATATATATATATATATATATATATATATATATATATATATATATATATATATATATATATATATATATATATGTTGTTGGAAGTAGGCTAAGGTTTTGGAGGTAAAATATGATCTGAAAGGTTTGATCAAAGTGATATTGCCGATATATTCTGGTGTTTCTGCATCTGCCTTGATGGCTCACATTCATTTTTATAGTGGTCTTCTTTTTTGAACTTATTAGAAGACTTTTTTTTTTCACTGTGGCAGCCTTTCTATGTCTTCTGAGATTTTAATTTGTATCGGCTTTGAAGTTTGTGACTTCCTCAAGAATATCTTGGCATCTCTGATCCACAAAAATTGGTAATTTTTTTCTGTTTTTGCTTTTCTTGATTGGTACAACAGATTCTGGTTGAATGGTGTTAAATATTCGGAGAGGAAGATTGGTGTATCGTCTTGCTGTGCGATCAAGTCCTTGGCAACTATTTTTTTCTGTCTGCTGGCTTTTATGAGATTGTCGCTTATGGACTTGCTTGTAACATGAACTATGAACTGGTGCAGGTCGTGGCAAGCCTTGTTTTTTGCTCCTCCTAGGAATTCGATTTACAGTCTGAATGTCGTTAAGCTGTAAGGGATGTCAATTGTATGGCCTAATTTTAAAACTACGTCTCTGAGGTTTTCTGTAGGTGCTGTTTCAGGAAGACTGTTTATGATAAGATCTTCTTTATGTTGTTGCTGATTTAAACGTTCATATTCTAGTTTTAGAATGAAGTTCTTGACGGAGTTCGGATGTTTCTTTCATCAAATTGTGTTGCCTGTCATTTAGTGCATTAATGCTGATTTTGATGTCTTTTACCGTTTGCAACACTTCTATCACTGCTAAATTATTATGTTTGACCAAATCTTCATATTCGCTAGATTTGTTTGTTATTTGTTCGTTATGTTTGTCAAAAAGTTCTTGCACAAGATCTACTAAGCTGGCTTTTATGGTCTATAGACCATTTTCTATTAGTATATTTATAGAGTTGAAATTATAGGACTCACCCGAATTTTTTTGTCTGTTCAGTTCGTCGTCTGATTTTGCCTCCGGTATAATCGTCTGCGTCGTAGGTGGCTGGCTGCCATAGGTGTTTCTTTGTTCTTCCTGCAGAGTTGGCATTCCCATTCCTCGCGTGTTGCATTGGGTTTACGTTGCCAGATTGCCAGGTTGTTTCTGAAAAGCCAGCACATTTTAAGTGTAGAATCCTACTGCATTTCGTACGGTTATTTGATTTCCATCGGACCGTAAATCCTCCAGGCATTTGATACACTTCATAACTCAACTTTCTTCCCTTGAGCAATTGTAGCGTGATTGTAAAGATGGCGAAGTCCTTTGTTCTTCGCTCGTTGTTGACCGCGGTCCTCTCTGTTCTCTTTTGAACACTTCAAAATTTGGTCAAAGTCAAAATAATAACAATAATAATAATAATCTGCACAGGATCACCACTAAGAATCTTATGAGACTCTTCCTAAATTGATTATGCTTCATTTTGAGCATAACCCCCCCCCCCCCCATGAAAAGCTTCCCGGTGGCTCAGTTGGTAACGACGGTATCCTTCATCTGGATACTTTCCAAATGAATCCCATCTATGACGTGAAAAACCTTTAGAAGGGATTTTAATCTGACAGTGGTTAACTGGTGTCATATGCTTTGGCCGTAAAACCCTAACCAAACCAAACACTATGGATATTAGTATTACTATTTGGAAACAATCATTATCTCAGGAAATTTTATAATAATTCGTAGATTTATTATTCAATACAAAAAAAACTACTTTTCAATATGTGTTTCAAGCAGTCACGTTTCGGATGATAAAAAATGGTTTAATACTGGTATTTGAGTTCTTTTTGCGTTAAAGTTTTTATTCTAAAACTTTATCTATCTAAGAAGAGCTCTCTATTCTGAGAGTTGTTCGTAGATGTAATTTACAAATGTTGCACAATCCTGGAGGAAAAAAAAACTGGTTGCGTGATTTTTGATGAAAGAACTATCATGCTATCGAGACCAATTTGAAAAATCAAGTTGCGGATGTTTGTACAATGTTCCAAGCAGGTGTATTTAACATATATGAACAAATCTATCTTTTGTAGCGCATTCTCGACATATCGAATACAGCAGATCTGTGCTTTCAGGCATGAATTGTTATCCCGAATCATGGGACTGCTAGTGTATGACAGGAAATGTCTATGGAATCGTCATAAAAATAAGAAAACATTTACAGATAGCTGGACCAGAGTTAGGATAAGAGGCTTTGTTTACAATTGTTATGAGGTCAATATGGTCAATTGGTCTGTCAGTCAGTGGCCTGTCTGTTAAGGCCATCTAACCTTTTTTATTTTTTTTTTCTAGAGGAAAATCCAAGGTTTTCGGAAAAAAAACGCCCGTTTCGTCTAAAGCCAGCGTTTTTATTCTGTAGGAGATTAGCAAATAAGTTACAAGATCATTCATTAATAAATATTTACTTAACAGACAAATAAGAATGAATACGTGAATGAATAAGCAGTCAGCTTTTCTGCAGTAGACATGAATTGAACAACATTACTTCTATAAATTTTATAAAATAAGCTTGTAAATTGCAGTTATTGAGTTCTTACAGTTGAGTAAATTGCTATTTTTATTATTAAATGGTTCTGTTGCTACTGACATAGTTGTCCATTTCGAAGTTGTCTATTTTAGAGTGGTGCCCATTTCGAAGCCTCCTTATGTAAGTCCTAGGGATTACCTTATTTCGATAAATTCAATCTTTGTTGATACCTTGAATATTTTCTCTAAGTGAAAGAATATTTCACTGCTGATATTGTTTTCTCTACGCTATACACCGTTTGTAAACCATTAAATAGGAACTGAGATGTACCGTGTTTGTTACCAACCAGTCTGTTTATTTTCACATGACTTTCAAAGCACTTGGGGATAAATATGACATTCATTAACTGAGATGTTTAATAAAAAAGAAAAGAAAAATATAATGAATTTTGTTAGTCAGATTTATTGATATTTTCTTAAAATATATTTGCAGTAAATCCAAACCAAAATCATTATATTTTTCTTTTTTTTAATTAAAAATCTCAATTAATGAATTTCATATTTATTCCGAAGTAACAATACTCACACAAATAATAATTGCATATCATACTTCACATCATAAAATGAAAACAAATCCTCTAAATGTTCTTTTACTCCTCAAAGCTAGTAGTCAGAACTCTTTTTAGACCTAAGGTAACTTTTGAAAATCGATTGGCAGCCGATCACCCCCCTTAATTTTCACTGATAGACATGTTCCTGGCTGCCGAAAATTTTGAAGACGTCGGCGAGTATATCATACAAAGTTCGCTGTCACCTGTTCCTAAACCATAATCGTTATTATTGTCTGAAATAATATGATTTGTGTAGCCATTTCTTCATAAGTTATATGCTTAGCAAACCGAAGTTTCCTTAGTGAAAAATCCCAGTTGCTTGCATAAATGAGTGAATAAATCGGAAAATAATTGCTTCAAGGACTAGAAAAATTTACTCTATTTGGTGACTAGAATCGAACCTATAATCTTTTTTTTCTACTCTGGCATTATGGAATTCGAAACGTTGTTACGAGTATACAAAGGTACCTTACTTCACATTGCATTTGATAATTGGGATAATTTTGTTACTATGAATTAATTTTATAGAACGTTGATAATTGTTAAATAAATTACGCACTAACTTGCCTCAATTTAACTTGCCAGCTGTGTTTGTTATAAATGTGTAATACTAACATGCACCCAGTTCTCTACATCTAAATAACAAGTCACCAGGCGAATATCTGAACACTATGACTGACAACTTTATAAGGATGCTTCCATTTTATTTCTCACGAAATATTTAGTTTCGCGACTATTCTGGAAATTATTACACTATCTGATCAAAACTATCTGGACGCCTGCTTATTCCAAGTTTCACTGTAATATGAAATGCATTAATATTGAGGTGGTACACACTTTGTTTCTATAATGTCCTTCAATCTTCTGTGAAGACTTTCTACTAGATTTTGGCATGCTGCTGCTGCTGTAATTTACTTCCTACTTCCATTCTTCCAGAAGAGCATTAGTGAGGTCTACCACTGTTTTCGAGCGATTCGGCCTAGATCGCAATTGGCGTTCCAATTCACACCAGAGGTTTTCACTATGGTTGAGATTAGGGGTCTCAAGGTCAGTAAAGTTCTTCAACACTCATCTTATCCAACTATTCTTGCAGAGATCTCGATTTGCTGACGGGACATTGTTGTGTGTGGATACATGAAAGGGACATTCACCGAACTGTTGCCATGAAGGAAAATCCATATTTTTCAGCTCCCAACAAACAGTTATGATGTTGGCATTGCTTGAAGAGGCATTTCTCAACTTGGTTGCGAGTGTTTCAAACGACAGCAGGCATTATTTTCGACCTACGCACTTCGGCACTCGGCCGTCTTGCTCTGTGATTTTATGTAGCTTACAAGGTTGCGGTTGTGCTATGCTGCTCCAAGCATTTCCACTTCACAATAATATCTCTTACAATTAATCGGGAAAGCTGTAGCAGGGCAGAAATTTCCCGAACTGAGTTGTTGCAGTAATAACAGAAATCAGTAATAACAGAAGACTTCAACTCAATCCTAGCAAGACAAAGATTATGGGTTTTAAAAGGAAATACAAACAGAGAAGCTCTTGAGAAACAAGTGTACCTTAATGGAGAAAGAATTGAGGAAGTCAGCAAGTTTGAGTACCTGGGATGCATTATTGATGTGAAGAATTGCTGTTCAGAAGACGTAAGAAAAAGGTTAGGAATGGCTAAAGCAACAGTCAGAGACTTGTCTACAATCTGGAAGGATGGATCTATCTCCATGGGAACAAAGTTGAAGATTTTGAATGCAGTTGTTTTTCCAAGAGCGACTTATGGATGTGAGACTTGGAACTTAAAGAAGTCAGATAAGAAACGTATATCTGCTTTTGAGATGTGGTGTAAAGCAAACGAAATCTTTCAAATCTCAACAAAGCATATCAAACATGATCCTAAATCCGAAATACACTAATTGATCAAAAATATCCAGACAATCCCTCTCGTAGCACTAGATATATGGCTATATACATCACAACCATAACCTCATACAGGTATAAAACGAAGCAAGCGGTCTTGCATCTTTATAGACAAACATTAACAGTAAAATGGGCCGTTCTGAACACCTTAGTGACTTCCGATGTTACATACCTTTGTGGATATCATATACTGAAAGGAGTACAAATGAATGGGTGTTAGAAAAGATCAGTAGAACTTTAAGGCTCCTTAAGGATATTGACAGAAGAAAGTTAAAATATTTTGGACACACAGAAAGAATGGAAGGGGGATTTCTCAGAACAGTAATAGAAAGTAAAGTTCCTGGGAAAAGAGGAAGGGGTAGACCATCAATGAGATGGATGAATGGGGTGTGTGGAGTGACTGATCTTCAGAGAGTTGAGGTCGCCAGAAAAGCAACAACAGGACTACATGGCGAGGCCTGGTGTGGCATATCACCGAACATCGGCGTGATCATACGGCATGTATAGATGCCCAGTGAACATAGAGAGAGAAAGAGAGAGAGAGAGAGAGAGAGAGAGAGAGAGAGAGAGAGAGAGAGAGAGAGAGAGAGAGAGAGAGAGAGATATGTTGCAAAGGTATGTAACATCGGAAGTCACTAAGGTGTTCAGAACGGCCCATTTTACTGTTAATGTTTTTCTATAAAGATGCAAGACCGCTTGCTTCGTTTTATACCTGTATGAAGTTATGGTTGTGATGTATATAGCCATATATCTAGTGCTACGAGAGGGATTGTCTGGATATTTTTGATCAATTAGTGTATTTCGGATTTAGGATCATGTTTGATATGCTTTGTTGAGATTTGAAAGATTTCGTTCGCTTTATAAAGTTTGATTATATGGTGTACTTTTCTCTACATTTTGAGAACTGCTTTGCGTGATGTGTGTTTTCCTTTAAATATGGATACAGATAACCTCCACCTCAAGTAGAAATTAATTAATTAAGTTAATTAAATGTGTAATTATTTTGTGGGCAAAAGTATGATAAAATAACAACGATGACCGTTTACTTTAAATTTGAAATTAGTTCAAAGCAGTCGCAACATTGCTAATGCAAATACTTTGTGTTTAGTACTTACCTCTGTAGCTTATTTGCCAAAGTACGAATCCTTTTGGTTGGAAAGACCTGAGTTCGTATCCAGTCTACGGTAAGAACTTTTATAATGGCTTTTCAATGAATGAGTTAGCTAATCTCATATGAAGGTTGTATAAATGTCGTACCGAATAAACAGACAAACTAGCCTCATAACACAAAAAATTGGGAGATACCATACTTATAAGAAGCATTATCCGGCTTATCATAGCATTAATTAAGCTTGTTTTCTTAGAAATCTAACCATTAAATCTATCACATAATACGAAAATAATGTTTATTAGAGATACTTTCTTAATAGTAGCTTGGATTACCGCTTTGCTAATTGCGAATGTTTCAGATTTCATGACGTCTTCACGAACAATATGTGTATCTGTGCATACAGCAATTCTGAAATGTTTCATTCATTAAAATAGCAGTTATATAATTTCTTAATAAAGCTTCCGCCTCCCCGATCTGGTGCTTTCGAACAACATAATTCAATCTGGCGAGGGACATAAACCGGCTCTTTACCGATTTCGAAAAAAATAAAAGTTAGTAATTAAAGAGTTCTGCCTATTCCCAGTTAGAGGATTTATTTATTTGTCATAAATAAAATTCCAGTTAAATCTCTGAATTTCAGTTAATTTCAAAACGATTTTTAAACTTTTTTTTTGAATAATGTGTTATATCGCGAATGTTTCAAATAACTATGGATTTTATTACACGTAAAAGTAAATTTGTAGACCACGTGTGTGTCTGTGTGCTTAAGCATTGTCAATTTGCCAGGGGTGGTTAAATGTGAGCAGAGATTGCATATGAAAAACGATAAATTTTGAAAATTGCTCCATATAATGATTGATCGAGTTTTCTACTTTGTGTTGTATGGACTCGATCAATATTCCAGACATTCCAATGCGTTTTGAAATAGATGTACTGCGCCAAAGTGATTGTAACATAAGCCATATGCAAAAAACTTTCGTTTGTAGACACAGCTGCAAATAGTTTGTCATGTACCCTTTTGTTATTCACTTTTTTTTAAAAAAAAAAAAAGAATATCTATATAATATAAAACATCTTAACTTAAAGAAACAAATCCATGCCGTATACGTAGGTCTGACGTTCCGATTGCTCATTTGCTGTAGATCAATGCAATGGTAATGTAATAAAAAAAAATCACTCTTAAAGCACCAATGTTGCACAAACTAAAATTCTTATATAAGACTGGAATAAAACGTAGCAACGTTCTGATTCTGAACGAAAAGCTTTCGTTATCCAACATGAAATTGTATTACTGCTTCATTTTGCTAATTTTAACCGTTATAACTGAAGAAGAAGAAGTTAAAGATTCTATATGCGATTGCATCGTTGATAAAATTTGTACGAATCCAAAAGGTACGTGCAATTATTTTGAAAAGTAATTAGTACATTGTAGAAACAAACTGAAAACCTTTTGTTTTCTCATCCTCGTCAAATCTTATTCAACTCTTATTCTCAGAGCTGAATATGATTTGTTAAGAATACACAACCATTTCTAAAGTAACTGTTTTGTTTTGTATGCTGTTTTAGAGACATACACGTATTGTGCATATTAAAATAGAGATCACAGTAGAGAAACATCAGATTGCTGTAATCTAATGTGTTATTACATGAAAGAAAAGCATGTGTTTTCTTCCAGGGATAACTATGCTGGATAATGACGGTTAAATATGTCTGTTCATATAATTCCCTTTTTTTTTATTGTCAATGCCATCCAAAAATTTATAGATATCATACATTAAGTAAGATCTAATCTATAAATGCTCTAAAGACTAAAGAGAACTTTTTTAACCCACTTCAGGTCTCCAGTGCGATAAGTAGAGTGATAGTCACGCACTGAACACTGAAAATCATAAGCCCTTTAACGATATTTACAAACATCCATTACGCATTAAGATTAGGAAATTTCCTATCCGATTAAAGGGCTTATGATTTTCAGATATCATATCGGATAGGAGATTTCCGAATCTTATCGCGATGTACACAATGTGTTGCAATTTCAGTATTTGCCAGAAAATAATTGGGTAGAGTACCTCTTCTTATTTTTTATAGCAAACTTGCTTATAAAATTGGCAATATATTTATGGATTCATTGTTTATTTTACAGATCACAAACAAATTACAGGATGCGTACAGAAACTACCTAGCGAAGTAAGATGATAATAATTTCATTTCATTTAATTTGAATCATTTTTTTTCAGTTATGATATTAATCATTATTACAACTGATTTTAGTTTATATTTGTGTCAATTAAATAGTGAAAAATCAGCGCTTCCATACGGCATTTGGAGGAACGCAGGGACATTTTGCGGAAAATTTTCAATTTGCCGAAATTTTTTGGCAAATTTTCAATTAAGATGAAAAGCCAAACGGCTATTTTTTTCTGGCGAAGTTAATAAATTAAGGGGATAAAAATCCCTTATTGTTTTTCAGCAAGCATGCGAAACTCTAAGATCAAAACCTTTCTGGCGAGACCTTCTGGCATTCGTATAGCGAAGGTATGTAAGTTCTTTTCACTTAAACTTTGATATCATCTAGGTCTAGCTACTCACTGATGAGACCTCAAAAAAGGTTGAAACCGGTCTGGGTAGTGACCTCTCCTCATAATGTAAAGCAGTACTACATCTCCTAAGGGGGGGGGGTGTGTGCTTTTACATTATGAGAAAATATCAAGATTAGTGAGGGAGCTTGCTCCACCTTTGCATCGAGTTGCCTTGGTGTGGTACTACCAAGTGGTCACTTACGCTTGGATTCGCCGATAGTTCGTCGGCATGAAACGCTTAAATCGAAGTTTTCGATCTTAGAGTTTCGCATACTGGCTGAAAAACAATAAGGGATTTTTATCCCCTTAATTTAAGATGACAATTGTTTTGGCATAATCGATTCGGAAACACTGACTAGATAGCTGATAATTGACTAGCTGTCTATCCAATTAAGGTAATACAGTAAAACCCCAAAGTTACGCGGTAGGTGGGACCAACAAAAAGTGCGTAAATCGAATTCGCGTAACTCGGAGTATAAATTTGCATGGAATTTATATATACAAACATACAATTGGGACCAAAGTGTTACAAAAACACCTATATTTTTTAAGAAATATAATCATAATTGTAGTTTTTCGTACATAAAAAAAGAAAGTTATTTCGATGTCGATGGTTTCATAAAATCTAATAGATTCGTCTGATGGCATAATGTCTTTTTCTTGTCACGCAAAATTTCTTCATAGCAAGCTAATGATTTTTTTATTCCTTGCCTTGTGGCTACAATTCGTTCCTCGTTAGAATCTATGTCCTCCAAAATCTGCAAACCTTTCTTTTATGATTGTTCTTACTGTGGATTCCTGTAGATCGAACTTCTTTGCTAGCTCACAAATTTTCATTCCGCCTTCAAAATCTTTAATAATGTTGAGTTTTGTTTCCAAAGTCAATGTTTTTCTTTTCTTGCTAGCAGTAGAAGAATCGGACTTGCTTCTTTTGGATGACATTATTATTTTTATGTGATAAAATTTTTATCAAGAACATCACATTAAACAATCGCAAGGTTTGTAGACTATAAAAATCGTGTATTAATGGAGACCGCGCGAAACACGTCAGTGTTTGTTCACAGCATGTGCAACACTGGCGAATGCGGCCACCGCTTGTAAGATACGACTAGTAGTGAGACGTGAAGCGGGACGGGAATACGTACATATAAGACACCGCATAACTCCGGATTCGCGTAAGTAGGGGTATGACTGTATTTTGAGATCCGAATTTTATTTATAGAATACAATATTTTTTTCAGAAAATAGAAGACGCTTATACTGCTGACAAGAAATCAAAATGGTTCAATATATTCTAAATTTTATTTTGACTTGAAGCAAAAGTTTAATAATAATTAATTTCTCATTGACTTCTACCTGCTAAATTTTAGTAATAGTTCACATTTGTCCTACCACCCTTTCATTTTTTAGGAAGCAAAATTATGTGTTCGCATATTAATTTAATTCCATTTCACTATATACAATTGACTGGCATCACTGTTTTTAATTTTCATTTATTTATCAAACTGGCAATAATCTTCAAGGATGATAAAATTCTACCTGTCTAAATATCTTCAGCCCTCTAGAAAAGGCTTGAGTTTTTCTCGTTATTCTTCCTAATCTTTTTTTTTTTTTTTTTTTTTTTTTTAAGATTAAGAAGGATAACTTTTTGGTCTCATTTATTCATGAAGAATAAACACGGAATAAGAGATGAAATTCATCTGATATATGAAAATTCCATTACCGAAAAAAAAAGGTTTCTATTAGATGCATTATGAAACAAAGATAAAATAAAGCGACTAGTTTAACTACAAATAACATGTGACTTCTTTAGAGTTAAAATAAACATAAATGAATGACTAGCAATTGTAAACTATAATTGAACAAGAAAAGCTTCCAGGAACGGTTCTATATATACCAGTCACCGAATTAGAAACTTTTATTTAATACCGTGTACAATGCGACTGCCAATACCGATTCTCTTCAATTTCCTGCACATAGTTCGATGAGACATGGGTCAGGAACGGTCTTCATGGAATGCTTCGGTCAACAACTGCACACCAAAATTTCTGTTTGTCCATAAAAGCTTTCTCAAACGACTGAGATCTCGTTCCTGACAGACTGTCTCAGGACAACAATTACGCCTCTTAGACAAGAAATGTGTGTTATTTTTCCACTTATTGAACACCATGAGATCTCATCTTTTGAGAAACCAGTGAGCGCTGCTGTTTTCAAAATTGTGACTTCAGCCAGACTCACACCCACAGTAAGCCCTAATTATTTCGAACTTCGAAAGATCCTTTGTTTTTCCCATTGTGATCAGCACTATTGACGATTATTGACCGGCAGTATTCTTAAATAGTTGAGCAAGTTATTTTGCGTATACTCTGCGTAAGTGACGTTTATGTATATCTACATAAAGTTTTCTAAGGTTTCGGTGGGCTTATAGAAACACGTTGAAACAGTGCAAGGTTCCACGAGTTATCCACTTTCCAGCATTGTTTTCAGAGATGATTAGTTGAAATGTGGAGTGAGTCATTGGTTCTCATTGAGAACTGCGAGAACAAAAATGACCAGAATTGTTTTCTTTATCTCAAGAGAGAGGAAATCGTTGAAGAGTTCTTGTTGCAATCGATGTCATGATGTGTACGGGAAGAGTGTTGAGCTAAACCTGATCTTTCTTTTCCATTAACAGCGAAGTTTCTTATCTCGAATCTTCTAGAAAACGTCGCCTTATGCAAGAAAGGCAGGAACAAGGAATTCCGTAAATTCCGGGATGTTTGCAGGAGTGTTAGCGTTTTTGGGAGAGCAGAGGAAATTACGTATGCAAGAATAGGTTTTTGAAAACCTACGATGTAATAGATTGAAACTGAGTCTCTATAGTGCATATATCGCATGGATTCGACTACGCACAGAATAGTATATTGGAGCTTTCTAGGATATCCGTTAAGAGCTAGTTGGAGAAGTGGAGTTGCAGTTCTCCATATTTCGTTTCATGATTTTTAGACTTTTAAGACTATTTTAAGACTATGAATGATTCCTAATTTTTCTGAGCGGTGGTGTGAAGTTGAGGAACGGCGGTAATGTATAGTGAGCTGGCGGTCCACATCTAATGTGAAGCTAATTTCAGAAATTTTTAAGTTGGGTACATTCAGAAATATTGTTATCCTTCGTTTTCAATTTTCAATGGGAATGTTTTTTTTTTTTTGATGGAATGGATTGTGTGAAATAAGAAAGCTGTTTCGCATCATCCAATCTAAAAGCCTGCACCAGGGAGATCGATGACGTCTTCTCCACATTTCAACTAGAAGCACAGCATTGCTGTGTTAAATATGAATGACTGTAGCATGACTTCTACATGATCTCTGCAGTTGTTGCATTTGAAAGACCTTAATAAATTGGCAGTAATAGATCTTCCATGCTATTTCTTCAGAATCATTTAAGATCGAAAGAATCGCTCTTCCATTGTACGAATATGTGGACTAATAAAAATGCTGTCCTGTAATTTTAACATCGCTTACTCTTGGGAATTTTTCCTATCAAAAATCAATACCGGTCTTACTTATCGATCCAGTTCGTTGAGATGATAGCGTATCCGCTCTTCAGTCAACAAGCAATAAGTTCAACTTTTACTGTGAGCATGAATGTTTGTGAATGGGTTTACGTGAGCTGAACTTGATCTTCCTGTATGAGACCAGCATGCTGCTTATTGGAGCCTGAAGTGGCTCGAAAATGTTACATTTTTGGTTTCTTGAAGTGAGTTTCTGGATTAACTAATCCGAAAACTCACTATTAATGTACTAATGATATTAATGTCAGTATTAATGTACCATAGATTTACAACGTTATTCGTGGGATTGATAAAAATGAATAGATAAAAATAAAGGCTAAACGAAAGTTTCATCTGACTGCGGTCAAGATAACATTTTATAGCTTTACAAGGATAGGATATGAAACGGTTTTCTTACCTGCCCTTGAACTCTATAAAATCCCCCTCCTTATTTTTAAATTTCTTTTTATGTGTTTCCCACTCACGAAAGGTTTGTTTGTAAACTTATAATACATTCGTACCGTGGACAGGCTAAAGGATTTTTTAAATATATTTTATTGACTTATTTTTCAAATAGTCTGGAAATTCTTCTCTAGAGACCAAACATCAAACTTTTTCATGCTAATCAGGCCTTCAGTAAGCGTTGAGGTGGTCTCACACCAGGGAATTGCTTCATCTTCACCTAAAGACAATCGCAGACACCCATGCCTACAGCGGAATTCGAACTCGAACACGCAGCCCGATGGGTGAACATTCGGCTGACCAGGCCACTATTTAATCTCATAAAGGCAATCTTTAGCCTGATTGTCGTTCAGAGAAGTACGACAGTCTTTAGCCTGATTGTCGTACTTCTCTGAACAGGATTTTTTCTCAGCATTTCATAGTACACGCTCATTAAAAGAGCTTTCATTCTGAGGTCACAACAAACGCCTACCTCTTTTCATCGTATTTAATGAATTTAAGATGCAAATCTATATATGCTTATTGGACTGATTTGAGTGGATAATATATGCCTTCGACCTTCGATCTAAATTTTTGGTGGCATTATTATTATTATTATTATTATTATTATTATTTTATTTTACATAACACCTCCATGGATTCCATGGACTCATCACAGTAGAGCACTCTACATCAAACAAACTACTACCTACATTACTTAATCCACCATCTGCAAACTGCACAATGCACACTTCCCACTACTCCATCTACTGCTCACTACTAGGATTTTCGGTAATTACGTGTGTTCTCTAGTCGATTTACTTGGTTTTCTGGAGGGAAACCCCGATATTCCTGATTAGTTAAATCATCTTTAACTGAGAAAGTCCATATAACGATGGACTATGATTAGGTCTTTTCTAATCGAAAGAACCTCTCGTTAGGTCTTTTCTAATCGAAAGGCACTGTGACACTTCTGTCTTCCAACTGCGCCACAGAAATTATATAAACAAGCACTATTCAATATTGGAAACAGGCATTTTTTCTAGCATCTTTTCCTGCTCATTGCGAGATTCTATCCTTGCAGTCTGGGCATTAATATTTATTGTCTACACTGCAAAGTTTTGGTAAGATACAGATCTATTACAAGATCATTCATGTTTGCTTGGGTTATCAGATTAGCCGTATGCTTGCATAAGTAGTAGTTGAAAACCCGGATTCTGATAACGAGAATATTATGATGTACTTTTAGGTTTATTAGTACTGCAGTTGATTTCATTTAGCCTTTACTTCCGGTAGCTTAGTAAGAAAGGATGATATAATGAGGCACTGGTCTCATGATGGATAATAATCTAGATATTTTATTATGTGTTTGCAGATGTGTGTTTAAACTCCGTGTTTTAAATTCTATGTTTTAAACATTCTTCAATTTCCGTTTTAGAGAAGAAGGAGGAGACCAAAATTTAAAAAAAATATTAAAAAAACAGAAATGACATTCACTTTCATGGTCTCTAGGGTCTCTTCACTTTACATACTGAAATAGTAAAAGCTGTTAACTATTAATTAAATAGTAAATTGAAATCTAGTACAACATAATATGCGAGGAGACCAGATCTGTATTGCTTTACACTTAAAATACACACGTATTTTACTATTATTATTATTATTATTATTATTATTATTATTATTATTATTATTATTATTATTATTATGTGACACCTCTATCAGAGGAATGAATGATTTTTTCGCCCTGTTACTTTGCACCTCCTCGCACAGAGTAGAATTAATCTGCACTGTTTATACAGTACAGATTAATTTTACAAGTCATCGTGAGCACTTCAGGCCAGAATATCAAAATCGCACGGTCTGACATTTCACTGTCATTTTCAATCCACAAAACTGTTAAGAGAAAGCAAATAGGTAATCACAGACCGGAACCATACATAGTGTTCACAGCTGTGCATTTTTCTGGCCTGTTCTCGCTTTTCATGGTAGTGCGATCACATATATATATGTACGAGGAAATATATCATGGTATGATAGCTTCATGTTTCCATGTCACATGATATGTTAAAAAATGCTTACGCATCTGCATACCCTTCACCTTGAACCGGTTCTATGTAACTTACGCTGCTAGCATCCACTTAACAAAAACATTTTCTTAAGGAAATTGTAAGTAACTAATGCGAATATCAATTATTTAACTTTTTCAAATTCACTACATTCAGTACATTATTAAAGTTACCAATATTTGTCTAAAGATGAACTTCTGTAGCTCACTGGACGATGCTCTTTTGGAATGATCAGAAAGCAAAGAATTTTTTCGAGAAAATAATCCGGACGAATATATTTCGTAGACTTAAGGCACTGGCTTCATAGCCTTTAGCTGCTTTTGGCATTAATTCAAAACAACTCAGTCGAAGTCTAAAGGTAAATATCTATGCTGTACAAAGTTATCATATGAACATAGCATTATGTATTGATAGAATTAGGAACCGGGATGCCATTATGCAGATTATTGACTGAGTTCAAGCGTAAAGTGGTAACGCTCCGGCTCTAGAGTCCAAACATGGAACTTTTTTTTAAAGTTACTTTAGGCCAGAAATCAGTGGGACGGTGGTCTCATACAGGTTGATGATTTTCATCTTCTGTCTGAAGATAATCATAAACATCCATGCTCAATGCACCGCTGACTGTTGGTTGGTAATTGTAAATGTGCTTGTTATCATCAGCATTGTTTCGGAGTTTTAGCAGTCTGATGTGTCCGGATCCAAGAATCCGTGTTTTGCAAGTTCTTGCCAAATCCTGATCCTTCCACATTTTTGTTAATATCCGTCTATTCATTTCTTAAACCCTTGAGCTACCTTGTATATTGCATAGTGCTTGTGTATTTCTGTCATATACATAAATTAAAAAAAAAAAAAAAATCAGCTAACGCCTTTTTATTCCCGTATACGGGAGTAGGCGAGGCTATTTAGCCCTATCTAACTTTTGGAGACTGAGTGGGCAGTTCAATCTCCACTGGTACCCAATCAGAGACAGATGGCCCAAAGCTATCACTAATTAAGCGGTACGCAGTGAAGAGAAACGGCTCAACAAGTTACGCCATCTCTTGCTCCCAACCGTAACACTCGTATTTAATGTCTGAAATAATGTGGGTTCTACGGTCGATAGTTTTATTTGTATTTATTTACATCTGTTTAATTATATCAAAGCACGCTTTTCATTGGCTCCCATTATAATTCATGAGACAAACATCTGCTATTATCATATAATATCATGAAGCAATCTTTAAATTACTTTTCCATGTTTCTAATCAAAGCAATCGCAAATGCTTAGATAAATCATGATGACCAGCTTTAGTCTCTTTCAGGATGTTAATTTAATTCAAAACTGTTCAAGGATCCATATGGAAGATGCTAAAAGCCATTTATTAAAAGATATTTGGAATAATATATGTACTCCAGAACATTTGGAAAGGAAATGCGCCAAGAAGGTATTGGATAATTGTTTTAATTCGTTAGCATACTACTTTTAATTTTGATGTTCATATTTTTATCTGAATATGAGTAATCAAATAGTATTATCTAAATACATAATTTGCGAACATTGTACGCACATTCACATGCATCACAAATAAGGCTATCACATCAATAAGAATTATTTACGGGACGCTTTAATAAGAAATACTTATATTAATAAACTTGAAACAATAGTCCAATCAAAGAAATGAATCATATATGTTTTGAAGATCATCCCACTTGGCATTCTTATAATGCCAGACAACACATGGATGAGAGTGACTGTGTGTTTTCTTATAACAAAAGAAATCGACTCTAGATTGATGTCTGAATTGCATACCGGACAAAAAATATCCATAATGTACTTTGAATGATTAATAGTGAGGAAGTGATGTAGAGTGTTTGGAAAGTGATTAGTTACCTGGTATTATGGTAGGTTCGTGATAACTTTGAGTAAGTTCATTGTTGATGTCAAATACCTCAACGTCGATATTTCTTGGGATAGTGCAGTTGGAAAGAAAAGCTAGACGGATTTTTGAACATGAAAATATCCAAGGGTGATGATTTCACCATTACGAAAGTTGTAATTGAGAAGGTCAACCGTTAAAGAATGGAAATTAGAAAGTTCAGAAGTCCAGATTGGGTAGCGGAAAACGAATGAATTTTTATAGAATACGACAAAGATATTATTTAGCTAAAGATGATCCAAAGGTAGAATTCTAATTTGAACTTCTTTGACGTGGTATATCAGAGCGAAATGCTACATTTGATACTAAAATAAGGTGAGATGATTAATGATTGAAGAAGCTGAAATCTTTTCTGTTTGAAAATAGGTGTTGTTTTGCAGATGAGATGATGAAGTTGGGACTACGACCACATGTATTTGTGATGTTAATCTGGCAGGTTTCGGAAGTGATGTCATTAAAAGATCAACTTCTCTCTTCTTTCAAGTGCAGCACCTGCCTGACATTCCTTTTCAGTACAACTGCAAACACTCCCAACCTGCTTCTCCTCCTCATTTATTCCACTCTATTATCTGGAGTAACCTTCCACGCAAATTTTTCCTCCTCCCCCAATAACAACAACAATCTATAACTCTTCAAAAATGCTATTGAATCTTCTTTATTAATCTTCACCTGCTTCCCATTTATGTTTTCTATATTCCTCTACGTCTCATTGGTTGAAGAGCAGATACGTTAACTAATTGGTCAACCAGGCCTGCCTTAGGGGAATAACCGTTTTGAAGGTATACCCTCAAAGAGAAAATGTTTGGTGTTTATCATTATACCTAACGCACTCATATTGCGTACTGAAAAAAATGGAGTCAAAATAAAGACCTTTACTTTTAACTCAAAAGTCGTTTTAATCACTTCATACTGTAGCTGACGTCATTGAAAGTGATGGAGTGATGGCCTTTTCTCCGTCCAAAATAGGACGGAGAAAAGGCCAGTCAGGCAGACAAATTGACAAAAAAAGACAGGAGAATAAAGAAAACGGTGGTCATTCCTCTCATTGTGTATTGCTGGATTATCTCAAGCAGAGGTTCAGATTTACCACCGCTGTGTAAATGTGTTTGAACAATACATCCGTATAGTTGTATATTTCCTTTGAAGGACTGCTGCTTGTATAGCTTAAATATCGTTGTAAACTCTTTTGGTCTTTGATATACTCAGCAGAGAGCGCCGTAAATAAACAGAAGATTGCTGTCCAATCACGTATTCTAACTGATATTGCAGTCCAGTTGAACTACAGTCCCTTTGAAATGAAATGAAACATGAACACCACAGTTTATTTAATGTATTCACAGTTCTGTGATGACACCTACACTTTAGCAGTTCTAGCAAACGATTCAATGTTATATCAGCAAGGTAACACCATATTATACTGCAAGCTGTGTGGAGATGAGGTTTGAGGAAATCGGAACTCGAAGCATAGACTGGTTAAGAATCTCAAAGTGGTCTCTAAAGAACAGCTTCCAGTGAATGGTTAGAACCACAATTGGGGTAGGGTTTCGCAAGCTTTCAACTTAACTACTGGAATTAAGAGATATTTTGATACAGAAATATGCCAAAATACTTGAGTCCATTTTATCACCGTTTAACAGAAAGGCTGATCAACGTTGTATTAAGGTTTGGAAATGCATTACTGTACTTAGGTGTCACTAACGTTTTCAACATTGTGTGTGTGTGTGTGTGTGTGTGTGTGTGTGTGTGTGTGTGTGTGTGTGTGTGTGTGTGTGTGTGTGTGTGTGTGTGTTTTGTATTATACAGGTATATATTTCTGTTTTAGATACTGAAGTGCTATTATGAACAAGCTAACAAAATGAAAGTGAGTATACCTTCTTTAATTTTATTTTCCTCATTAAGATAGCGGGTGTTCATTATATTATATCATATTCATGTTCTTTACATGTCAGATTATTTATATCCTTCATGGTAACAAGATAGTTGAATTAATTCTAGTAGTAAAACTTATACGTTGGTTAGCAAACACATCATCCACCGAATTAACAACGCATATAAAGTATATTAATTAAAGGTAACTTTAATGAATAACTTCTATATTTCGGCAATGTCATATTGCCATCTTCGGGAACATAAAGATATGGTATGTGCACTCAGGAACTAACACAAAGCAAATGAGGAAGAAAGCAAGAAACTAATATTATTCCTAAAGTCCTAATGGTGCCCTCTTGCGGGCTAATTTGGTAGTCTTCGCAGTTGGGCTGAAATTCTCATAATGAAAGTCTCCCAAATTTGGGGCAGTTTCATGCACCCAAATTTGTTGAGGTTAGGAACGTTTTTTAGAGCTGCTGAAGATTCTTTGAATAATCTTTCGTATTTAAACTTGCTGCGATGGATTATTTTTGTTTTCTTCCAACGAATTTTATGGTGGGTATCTAAGGCATGGTCTGCCAGCCCAGAGCGGCTGTACTGGTGAAACCGGATGTAGTCTTGGTGTTCTGAAATCCTGATATTTGTTGTTCTGCCTGTTTGGCCAAAGTAGGACAATTTGCAGCTGCAAGGAACCTGGTATACACCAGGAAGGTCTAGGGGAAGTGGTTGGTCTTTGGTAAAGCTGATAAGGGATGCCAACGTTTTATATGGTCTGTAACAGGAAGTAAGGTCATATTTTTTGAGGATATTGGTTATTTTTTCAGAGGTGCCCTGGATGTAGGGGATGGTGATAGACTTGGTGTAATCTTTATTGTGGAGGGGGGGAGGGGGGGTTGTGGTTTACAGGTTTTAGTATTTTTTGGATTTTTTTGGGGTTATAGCCATTGGCTAAGAAAGTGTTGAGGATGTGGTTTAGTTCAATAGTCAGGGCCTTGTCATCTGAGCAGATTAATTTTGCCCTGTTATATAGTGTTTTTATCACCCCATATTGTTGTGAGGGGGGGATTGCTGGTGAATGTATCTGCCAGTGTGG